>NC_051182.1:100287902-100589901 GCF_013339695.2 Rhipicephalus sanguineus | reverse complement strand
AGATTGCAATGCTGCATTAAAGTTTTGAAATGATATATTTACATTATTCTTCTTTTACACGGAAAAATCAGCTTCTTGGATGGTACGGTTGGTAGCGGGATAATCTAGTTGTACAAATGCCTGTTTTCTTGGCACCTTTGTACCCTTAACAAGTATTGGAATAATCATGTACATGGCAAATTGGTCAGTGGCATAATCTCTCAAAACTCCCGCATGCGCATTATAATCTTTCTTAGTATATCGTCGATTGCAATAATAATAATAATAATAATAATAATAATAATAATAATAATAATAATAATAATAATAGTAATAATAATAATAATAATATCTGGGGTTTTACGTCCAAAAACCACGATATGAATATGAGGCATGCCGTAGTGGAGGGCTCCGCAAATTTCGGCCACCTGGTGTTCTTTAACCTGCAATGACATCGCACGGTGCAAGGACTTTTAGCAATTTCCCTCCATCGAAATGCGAACTCCGTGGCCGGGATCCAATCCGCGACCTTCGGTTCAGCAGCCGAGCACCGCAACCACCGAGGCGGACATCTGGTCGGTTGTGGACAATGAAGTAGCCGTTACTCGCGTGGGATCTGGGACAATTTTTTAAACCGTGTGACGTAAGTAGATGCTGATATTCTACACTTGAATGGTCACTTATGTTAATGTTAAGGTCACCAGATATTATCACTTTCCGTTTTGTATTTATACAACGTTAATGAGAACAAACGAACAGATTATGAGGAAAAGCAAGTTATAGGTCACGGTAATTGTGCTGTTTTAACTGTACTGTCTTAACCATGATGCAAATGTGAAGAAAGTAACATGGCCGAAAAAACAACTTGCCGCCGGCAGGGACCGAACCTACAATTTGCGGATAAGGAGCCCAACCCTTCACCAGTTGAGCTACGGTGGCGCTCTTTCTCTCATCCACTTTATCGGCTATTAATTGGCATGTAAACCTGCGAGTGTAAGCGCCGATCGTAGACATGATATCGAGTGTGAAACACTCTTCTTTAGTCATCTGAAGTCAGATAGCAAGTGACCTTTTTACGAACGGACAACTGAAAAAAATATTTCAGTGGCTTAGCTCGGCTATGCCAGGATATACGTAGCATTAGCAAAGGTTCAGCTGATTATTCTTAGCTTTCCAGATTGTCTAGGATTATTAGCCTTCTTCTGTTCATTCTTCGTACGCTGAACCGCTAATTGCTAGGCAACTACTTCGGGATCCGATGAGATAAGCTTCTCGGATCTTCTGCGCCGTCGAGAAGCATTTGCGCTCTCCTTCTCCATGGCGTTACCCACCTGCAAACGCCAGTCAGAGGCGCTATGAAGTGGCCCCAGCGCAGTGTCAGACGGTGACTGCACAGCGAAGGCGAATAGCTGCGCGCGCGCTGGTGCCACTGTCTACGACGTTACTCCTCTCGAATTCGGTGCGGACCAGCAGCAGCGTCGCGCGCGCCGGTGTCGGAGAGCGCGTGAGATGCCAGCTCCGTAGACCCAGCTGTGTGACATCACTAATCCTCGCGAATGCGCAGCACGGCTCATGACGCTCCACGCGAAATCGGCTCCGTCTAGGCAAGTGTAGCTAACGCTACAAAAAGCCCTCTTACACCTAAGGCATCACGTCCGCCGGAACAAGACCCATGTTTGGTCTCTGACGGTGGCAACTTGTCTTTTGGTTCATTTAATTTTCTTCTCATTGAATCACAATTGCTGAAATACTGTTAAAATATTACAAATAACGCCCGCTATACGTTCCTTCGCTTCAATATCTCTTGGTTTTCATTAAAGTTGTATCAGTTGAAGAAACGAGACCTCAAAAGTTCCTTTTTTCGTCCTTTTTTATACGTGTAACGTAATCAATCTTTTTTGTTTAATTGCAAGTAAATACTTATACTTGACTCAGGTGGCCTATACACTACGCCTTCGGTCACGTTGTATCCATGTCAAAAAAGGTTTCATTCATTCTTGTGATCTTTTCTGGTAAGGATTCGGCTAATCTGCGTTTTAATTCCTTAAACGCATAGAATTCAACACTGTCTGCGCTAGAATCTGTTGTCCGGGGGAAATAAATAAAGTTGTGTTGAGCCAAGTTCATGAACTGTAGCCACGTCTCCGAAGGAGCTTTATTGTTGTACATATTGTGCTGTCTAGCTAGCCTACTACGGATTGGAATTCTTATTTAAGCTTCTTATATTGCACTGAAAAGGACTTATTCCTACAGAGGTGTTCGTAGTTGTTGGTATGTTCAGTATTACGCTTATAAAGTATTAGTACTGTAACATGGTAGGGCGCAGACAAGAACGCCAGCGAAAGAAGAAGACGAAGACGGTTGTTGTTGGAGCTCGCGCTTGCTCGGCTTGGACCGCTGATCGCTTCAGCTGCTGCAATTTTGCTGCGTTACTGCCTCAACGTTAAACGCATACCATCAAGTGGTGGAGAGTGCTGGTTCTGTTCTCCATCCTGGAACTCCGCAGGCGGACTCTACTTTCCCTTCAACAATGCCGAACGATGCTACCACACCCCAGGCTGCCCGCTGTCCCGGTGTTCCAAGAGAGTGGGACCCCGTCATTTTCAGCGGTACTGATGAGCAAGACGTCGAGGACTGGCTCTCTTCTTATGAACGAGTGAGTGCCAACAACAGGCGGGATGACAACGACAAACTTGGCCGCGTCCACTTCTACCTGAGAGGAGTAGCGGAACTCTGGTTGAACAACCACGAGGCTGAGATTTCCAACTGGGCCTCTTTCAAAACGACCTTCGCGGACGTATTCGGCCGACCAACCGTGCGCAAGCTCCGGGCAGAACAGCTCTTGCGTGATCGCGCCCAACTGGCTGGCGAGTGCTTCACTTCGTATATTGAGGACGTCGTAGGCCTCTGCCGCCGCTTCAACCCTGTCATGTCCGAAGCCGATAAAGTCAAGCACATCTTGAAGGGCATTGAGCACGATGCGTTCCACATGGTTGTGCCGAAAAACCCTGAAACAGTCGCAGACGTCATTCAGCACTGCCAGAGCTACGATGAGTTGCGAAAGCAGCGCATTTCCACGCGACGTCCTAGTTCGCACATGACCAGCACGTCAGCAGCGACCGTTGGCGCAATATCTTCGGACCCGGCGGTCCTGACACAGCAGATTCAGCAGTTTATTCGAGAGGAAGTGGCTCGCCAATTGTCTCTTGCGCCCTTTCTCCCAGGCAATACTCATGGGCTCACTTCATCGCTGCGACAAACCGTCGAAGAGCAAGTCTCCGAGGCACTACCGCCCACGTACCAGCCACCGCCTGTATCCGCGCCCCTCACCTACGCTGACGTCGCGAGAAGGCAGCCACATGCGCTGCCACCCATCGCGGACACTGCTCCCCAAAAAAACGCATTTTACGCAACGCGGGCGCCGGCAGGCCCGCACGTTCCTCTTTATCGCCGTCCTGCAACGCCTTCCAATAACCCTTGGCGCACATCGGATAACCGGCCAATCTGCTACTACTGTTGTCTACCCGGCCATGTTGAACGGTTCTGTCGCCGGCGCGTCCCTCGTCCAGGTACCATCGATGACAGCTACAGCTACGTCCGCCCAGAGCCACCACAGTCAATGCCTCCACACGCTCCTTCAGACACCTCTTCATCGAACCGCCGCGCCTTCAACCCACGTCGATCGCCCTCCCCGCGGCGACGTTCGCTTTCACCTATGGTTCGTCGACCACCACCCGCCCAAACGGAAAACTGACCATCGCAGTTCCGGAGGCAAGAACTGCGCCGCTGTCGAACTCTGCAAGGCCTTGTTCTCTACCTGCCAACAAATTTCTGTGTACGTTGATGGCGTTGCCGTGCAAGCATTAGTCGATACTGGAGCTGCTGTATCTGTATTGAGTGAAGCAATGTGCCGCAAGTTAAAAAAAATTACGATTCCGCTTTCTGGCGTCTCCCTGCGCACGGCAACCGCGGATCACGTAAAGCCTTCTATGACGTGCACGGCTCGGCTACTCATTCAGGACGTTTTCTATGTGGTCGAATTCGTTGTCTTTTCGCAGTGCTCGCACGACGTCATATTAGGCTGGGACTTCCTTTCCACACATCATGCCGTTGTTGACTGCGCCCATGCCGAGCTAGAATTATCAGCGATCGCCGAAGTCGATTCTTGCAAGTCTTCTTTTTCTCGTGTCCTCGTCGCCGCGGACACGGACATCCCACCTTTGTCTTCTGTTCTTGTGCCGATCTCCTGCGACTATGCCCCCTTTTCTAGCGCCATGTTCACGCCATCAGCAGACTTTGCCTCTCGCAAGAACTTCATTCTTCCCTTTGCTCTTCTCACGATCGTCGACTCTTGCGCAACCATTTATGTGACGAACCTGCTTTCGGTCCCCGCCACATTATTTCGCGGAGAATGTATAGGCCGACTTGAGGACATTGATTTTGTTTGCGCCAGTCAAATGCCCGATCGCACGACAAGCCTCCAGGTCGACAGTGTCAATTCCGTTACCACGTCCGACGCATCCTCCCTGGACGTCTTCCTTCCATCAATTGATTCGGAACTTCCTGTTGCCCAACGGACCCAACTTTTGAAGCTCCTCGACCGCTTTCGGATCTCTTTCGACTACAAGCAACCCACTTTGGGCCGAACATCTGCAATCGTTCATTATATTGACACCGGCACCCATGCACCCCTGCGCCAGCGTCCATACCGGGTCTCTCACGCTGAACGCCGAGTTATTGCGACCAGGTGACCGATATGCTTAATCGTGCCGTCATACAGCCGTCCCACAGCCCTTGGGCCTCCCCTGTGGTGCTCGTTAAAAAGAAGGACGGTAGCATCCGATTCTGTGTTGATTATAGGCGCCTCAACAAGATCACGCGCAAAGATGTTTATCCGCTCCCCAGAATCGACGACGCTCTCGACTGTTTGCAAGGGGCAGAGTTCTTTTCATCGCTGGATCTTCCATCGGGTTACTGGCAGGTACCTATGGATGAAGCTGATCGCCCCAAAACTGCGTTCGTGACTCCCGACGGCTTGTACGAGTTTAACGTGATGCCGTTCGGCCTTTGCAACGCCCCTGCCACTTTCGAGCGTCTTATGGACAACACACTTCGAGGTCTCAAGTGGCAGACGTGCCTTTGCTATCTGGACGACGTCGTCGTTTTTTCAAAGGACTTCGATACCCATATTCTGCGCCTCACAAGTGTCCTAGAATGCCTCACACATGCTGGGCTCCAACTGAATTTGAAAAAGTGCCATTTTGCCGCCCGGAAGCTCACCATCTTGGGGCATGTTGTCAGCAAGGACGGTGTTCTACCCGACCCTGCGAAGCTCCGCGCCGTCGCCGAGTTTCCCAAGCCGTCAACACTGAAAGAACTCCGGAGCTTCATAGGCCTATGCTCGTATTTACGGCGATTTGTCCGTAATTTCGCCTCTATAATGGCTCCTTTAACACGCCTACTTGCTGACAGCCAAGGTGTCACAGCATGGTCTTCCGCTTGCGACGACGCATTCGCAAAATTACGTCATCTACTGACATCACCACCGATTCTTCGTCACTTTGACCCAGATGCCCCTACCGAAATCCACACGGATGCTAGTGGAGTCGGCCTTGGCGCTATTCTTGCTCAACGCAAGTCTGGCTTCGACGAGTACGTCGTTTCTTACGCCAGCCGCACTCTCACCAGAGCTGAAGAGAATTATTCGGTCACAGAAAAGGAATGTCTAGCCATCGTGTGGGCAATCACGAAATTTCGACCTTACCTATATGGCCGCCCATTTGATGTCGTGACTGATCACCACGCCCTCTGCTGGTTATCGTCACTCAAAGATCCATCTGGTCGTCTAGCTCGTTGGGCGTTACGTCTCCAAGACTACGACATCCGTGTCGTCTACAGGTCAGGCCGCCGACATTCAGATGCCGACGCTCTTTCCCGCTCTCCTCTTCCCCATGAATACGGAACTGCGTCTGTTTCCAGCTACGATTCTGCGTCACTTACATACGCTGACATGCCATCTGAGCAGCGCCAGGACCCTTGGATAGTCTCTATCATGGAGTTCCTGTCTCGGCCATCACCGCCTAGCGCCACTCCTTCGCTGCGACGCACAGCTCGACATTTCACCGTACGCGACGGGCTCCTGTACCGCCGCAACTACCTATCTGAGGGCCCGCAAATGGCTGCTGGTGATTCCTCGCCAGCTACGGGCCGATATCTGCGCCTCCTTTCACGCGGATCCCCAGTGCGGCCACGCCGGCGTAATAAAAGCGTATGCACGCCTCCGGCTGCGGTACTACTGGCGTGGAATGTACCGCTTTGTCCGACAGTACGTACGCTCGTGCTCCAAGTGTCAACGCCGGAAGAGCCCGGCGCACACAGTCACGGGACCACTACAGCCGTTGCCTTGTCCCTCCCGGCCCTTTGATCGCATCGGCATAGACCTGTATGGCCCCCTTCCCTACACACCTGACGGGAACCGCTGGGTGATTGTCGCTATTGATCACCTGACACGCTATGCTGAAACTGCAGCGCTGCCAGAGGCCACATCACGTGAAGTCGGCTTATTCATTCTTCAAAAACTCGTTCTTCGCCACGGCGCACCTCGCGAGCTACTCAGCAACCGCGGACGTACGTTCCTTTCTGAAGCCGTGCAAGCCCTCTTTCGTGAATGCAACGTTGTGCATCGGACAACCAGCGCGTACCATCCGCAAACCAACGGAATGATTGAGCGCTTTAACCGCACACTGGGTGACATGCTGTCCATGTACGTGTCCGCTGACCACACCAACTGGGACCGCATACTACCCTTTGTTACGTACGCCTACAATAGCGCCACTCAGTCTACGACAGGATTCTCTCCATTCTTCCTTCTTTACGGCCGTGAACCTTCCTCGCTTATGGATACCATTCTTCTGTACCGCCCGGACGCTTCAGAATCCACGACTTTATCTGAAGTCGCCAATTATGCCGAGGAATGCAGACAACTCGCGCGTTCATTAACCGCCCAAGACCAAGCGCGCCAGAAGGACCGTCACGACGTAAACATGCCTACTCCGTCATATTCGCCTGGAACGTTGGTGTGGCTTCGCGTTCCCTCCTCTGCTCCTGGCCTTTCCACAAAGCTACTGCCTAAGTACGAAGGCCCCTACCGCGTCCTACGTCAAACATCCCTAGTCAACTATATTATTGAGCCTGTTCAATCATCTACGGACCGCCATCGTCGCGGCCGCGAGACTGTTCACGTCGATCGACTGAAGCCGCACTATGACCCACCAGTTGCACCTGTTCCTTAGGTCGCCAGGATGGCTCCTTTTCTGCGGGGAAGTGATTTGTAACATGATAGGGCGCAGACAAGAACGCCAGCGAAAGAAGAAGACGAAGACGGTTGTTGTTGGTGCTCGCGCTTGCTCGGCTTGGACCGCTGATCGCTTCAGCTGCTGCAATCTTCTAATAAACGCGTTACTGCCTCAACGTTAAACGCATACCATCAGTACTATTAATAACATAACGTCACACGTCTTTACACAATGAAGCGCACAGACGACACAATGCGAGACGATAACACGTTCAGGATTCCTTGCCCTATATAGAAAATGGCGGCGAGCGAAGCTCGGCGTGTGCATGCCTGACGTGCCACTTTTCTTTCGTTCTTTTTTGTTTCTATCGCATTGAGCAATGCTTACTGCGAACTGTTTCCTACCTTAGCAGCACAACACTTCATTTGATAAGGCAACAACGATGGTCATGCGTTCATATCTGGTAAACAATGATTTATGGCAGCGTCAAATGACAAGTCACTTCGGTAGAACACCAGAATGTCATACCTCCGGCAAGCCGACAGACTGACAATCGAGGTAGCATCATTTATTGGAAAGCGGCGCATACAAATACGATTGGGACCGGCTCACCTTGGAAGGCCACATTTCTCCACGCTTAAAGGCGCAAGGTATATTGCGTATGACGTCAAAATTTGTTGGTTATAAAAGCTTGGCTTAAAAAGCAGGGGAGTTATTTTTTTGCGAGTTGTGGAAATTACAAAGTGCATTATCCTTGCGCTTGGCAATGACAATGGTGCAGTAATGCACACAGAAACAAAGAGCTTCCGCTTCCGCTCCTTTGTTTGCCGTACTGTGCCCTCGGCTTCATTACGCGTGGCCAAAAACCAAATAGGAAATCACCCGCGTATTTGAACGTTAGGCTAGGAGCAAGTCACTGAAACAAGGCACGATGAAAGAGCTAATCAAACAATCTTCTAGAAAATAATCTCATTTCGTTCCACGTTATATGGCTAGAGGTAGAATAATGGTGTGTGTGGAACCTGTAGCGCCTAATTATGTTCTTTTCTGGAAATCAAATGTGGCATAGCGTCCAGCGTTTTTGCCTGTACGCACAAAAAACCTTACATATGCTTCACGCATGCCTTTATATAATGCATCTGCATTAAAGCATAAAATACATATTTTATACCAATACAGAATACAACCCCTTTGAACATTCATTGATGTTGAAAAAAAGCTTAACTTACAGGCGATTGTAAGAAAGCCGAGAGAGTATGAATGGATCGTACAATGCATGTAAAACACAGGACGCGGGATATAGAGAGGCAGAACAATCGCTATGTTTATATTTTGCTTCGCTCCTCTTGGCTCATTTATGTTGTCTCTTTAGCCTCTGTGTCTGTGCGCTAAGCGCTATTCTACAATGTCTTGGAGATAATGTGAAAGTAACCTTCAATATGTCTTATTCCTGTTTTTTTTGTGCTCTTAGTAAAACGCACTGTAAAATGCCAGAAGATAGGCTTGAAACGATTATAAGCCCCATCATGCTCGTTTGAACTCCCACATGTAGACGTGGTCGCCGTGGCCTCCTGCCGTCGCGGATGTGTTTGAGCCTAAATGGCCAAGCACTCATCACTGTATCCACGATCCGTGTGTTCGGAGTCTAGCTCTTCGAGTGGATGGGTTCGCTCCACACGTAGAAATAGCGCTAATACCCTTTCAACCCGTAACAATAAGAGAAGTGGAGTTGCTTGAAACCGCGATCAAAGATGCCATCAGGGCGAATACATGCCTTCCTCGGCTAACCCCTATCACGGCCCTCCACGCGGAACACCATCGATGGAATCGTACACCAGCGTCGAAGCGCTCGCCGCCTGAAGAGTGATGCTGTTCCTGTGGCGGTTGCTCTACCCCAGTATTATAGTCCGACGGTGCCATAGCTTGTCGCAACCTTGCCAGAAATTTTGCAAAGGCTCAAAGCACAACCGACCACTGACTGCCCTGCGGCAACCCAAACGTCAAGTGGCACAGGAGCCTGCCATCACAACCATCGAAAACTCACTAGAGGTACGGCAGACGCAGCTATCGGTAACTGCGTTCTGAACACCACCATCGCTTGCCCCACGCTACCTGACGAAGAAGAAACACGCTCCTATGCTACAGAGGCACCATTCCCATCAGTATTGGGGACGTCGCAGCTGTACAGAACGGTTTACCACCAGTCATGATACCCAAGGTAGATTGTTTATCGCTCAACAAATTGTGGCTAAATGCGGGCTATATATATATATATATATATAGGGTGTTTGAAGAAGTGTGTCCAACCTTCTTAAAAATCAGGAAATGCGATATTTGATTTCTGCCTTCAGGATTGGTTTTTCTGTAGTGGCGGGGATTTTAAGATGGTTAAAGAAATTATTTGGGACTAACTACAATCACCTTGTAACTTCATTGGGACTGTAAACACAATCACCTAACTCCACTGATCAAAAAGTTAATTAATGAAAGTTTCTTAATTACTGTCCTAAATGATGTCCTTAACTACCTTAAGATTCCTGCCGCTACAGAAAAAGCAATTCTGAAAGCCCCGAGCAAATATCGCAATTTCCTGATTTTTTGTGAAGGTTGGACACATTTCTTGAAACACCCTGTATATATATTGTAGTGAAGAGAGGACGATGGCGAAGCACACGAGCAAGCTAGCAAGCAAAAGCCGCAGTGTCAATTGTAGCAGGGGACTCCAGCTTGCGCTTGCCCGGATTTTGGCTGCTTGACGCCCGCCGCTCTCCGACGCCCTACTCTTGACGCCTGTCGGCATTTCCTGAAGACGCTCAATAAACCACGTCACATTTGGTGGAGGTACGTGGATTCCCAGTACCAACCTGGACCTTCGCTCCCGCAAACTCCCCCCAGTAGGTGGCCACATCGCCAACATTGCCGAAGAGAGCCCTCTCCAATCTGGACCTTCAGCAGTCCACGTCACCTGCGGCGCCGTGTATCGCCAGCGAGATCAACCCATCTTTACCAGCTCAGGTGACTCGTACGTGGTAGAATGGCTCTCGAAATACAAACGTGTGAGTGCCAGCAACAAATGGGACGACCAAATGAGTCTTCGTTACGTCCAGTTGTACCTTGCGGACATCGCGCAGCTGTGGCATAACAACCACGAGAGCGACATTCCCACTTCGTCTGTCTTTAAGACTTGCATTACGGACGTCTTCGGTCAGCCATTGGCTCGCAAGCTTCGGGCAGGGGAGCGCTTGCATCACCGCGCGCAGCAACCCGGCGAGAACGTCACGAGCTACATTGAGGATGTGCTGAACCCCTGCAACCGCGTGAAGTATACCATGACCGAAGAGGAGAAGATGAGGCACATCCTGAATGCCATTGAGGACGGTGCTTTCCAGATGCTCCTTGCAAGGAATCCCGCCACAGTCGCTGCACTAGTCTCGTTGTGTCAGAGCTTTGAAGAGTTGCGTCGGCAGCACTAGATCGCGCGCGGAGCCCTCACGACGACCGACACGCTATCGAGCTTGCACTTTACTGCTTGCCCTGCCGATTAGCAGCCGCTGCTATCCATTATCAAGAAGTTCATCCTCGAAGATGTAGCGCGTCAGGTTTTACTACTACATCTCACGTACGAGCCGGTGCAGACTTTGGCCCCTGACCCTAAACACGTCCTTCGGACCCAAATTGCTGAGCACCTACCATCTATACCCCAACAACCACTCGTCACTGCACCGCTCACTTACGCAGCTGTCGCTGCTCGGCCCCCTCAGCAGCCAATGCCGTATACCCGACCTGTGATGCCACCCCCTGCGATGCCGACCTCTGCCTCGCCGCCGACCACCGCTTCTTCGCTGCTTCACTACGCGGGGCCCTCGCCTTCCTTTTTCCGCCGTCAAGACGTGTGGCGAACGTCTAACAGGCCCATCTCCTTCGCCTGTGGTGTTGCTGGACACATCGCTCGCCACTGCCGCCGTTGCCCACCTTCTTTCTTCGACACCGTGGCCACACCTGATCCCTCGTCGTCACGCACACCACCTAGGTACGCCGCTGAGAATCGACCATCCTTCTCCAATCGCCTATCACCATCTCCTCGATGACGTTTTCTGTCCCCTATGCGTCGCCGCTCTGCTACAGAGGAGGGAAACTGATTGCTTCAGTTCCGGAGGCAAGAGCTGCATTCAAGTCGAACTGCCCGAGGCATCCATGTGTTTCGCCGCCAAATGATATAGACGTCGATGTTGAAGGAGCCGCCGCCGTTGTGCTTGTTGACACAGGGGCCGCCGTTTCCGTCAACTCTGAGACACTGTGCCTCAGAATAAAGAAGTTGACGACGTTGCTATCAGGGCTAATCCTCCGTACTGCCAGCTCACAGTGCACTGCGCCATCAGCTCTCTGCACTGTGCGAGTAATCGTACAAAGTGCACTTTACGTGATTGAGTTCTTTGTGCTACCGTCCTGCTCCCACGACAATAATCTCGGTTGGGACTTCCTATCCAGTCAAAGCGCCATCATAGACTGTTCTCGTGCAGAAGTAGTTGTTATGCCGCTGCAGACCTCTCTCTCTCGACGGACCCTCCCCACAAACTCGTCGTCACTGAGGACACAGATGTGCCCCCAAAAACGTGGACCCTTGTAGCACTGACCCGTACGACCGCACCAGACGGAACAGCACTCTTTGCCCCGTCGGAAGTATTCCTCCGCCGTCGCAGCTTACGACTGCCCTTTGCAGTACGATCGTATAATTCTGGCGCTACGATAATGCTCGTTGCCAACTCGCTCTCTTCTGCCGTTACCTTGCTTCGCGGGGAATCTTTCGGGCACTTACAAGAAGTCGACCTCTGGCGTTCCCTGGACTTCTCTGAAGACCAACCCCACCTTCATCTGAACGCCATGACATCACCTCTTTCCACCTTTTCAGCCCCAGATAACTTCCGCCCTTCTATCGTCGACGATCTACCGCCATCGCGTCGCAGCCAACTTCTCACTCTTCTGCAAGAGTTCCGCTCGTCCTTCGATTCCACCCAGCCAACCCAGCCAACACGACGAGCGTCACACACCACATCGACACCGGTTCACATGCTCCCTTACGCCAACGACCTTATCGAGTTTCCGCGGGAGAACAGCAAATTATCAACGAACAAGTTGACAACATACTTAAACGCGCAGTGATTCAGCCGTCCCAGAGCCCCTGGTCCTCTCCTGTCCTACTTGTGCGTAAGAAGGATGAATCAATAAGACTCTGAGTTGACTGTCGCCGTCTCAATAAGATTACTCGAAAGGACGTGTACCCGCCGCCACGCATCGATGATGCTCTCGATTGTTTACAAGGGGCAGAATATTTCTCGTCTTTAGATTTAGCTCGTGTTATTGGCAAGTACCGATGGATGTCGCCGATCGTGCAAAGACTGCTTTCGTGACTCCTGATGGAGTATATGAGTTTAACGTCATACCGTCCGGATTGTTCAACGCCCCAAATACATTCGAACGAATGATGAACAACATCTTTCGCGGCTACAAGTGGAACACCTGCCTTTGCTACCTTGACGACATCGTAGTATTTTCTAGGAATTTCCCTGCTCACCTTGTCCACCTACGTGAGATTTTGACGTGCCTCACCTCAGCTGCTCTTCCACTCAACATCAAAAAGTGTCATATTGCGGCGCGCCGGTTGACGATATTGGGTCATGTCGTCTGCAGGGAAGGCGTTCTTCCTAACCCAGCAAAACTCCGGGCCGTTGCCGAATACCCCAAGCCCACTTGCATGAAGACGCTTCGAAGTTTCATTGGGCTGTGCTCCTATTTTCGCCGATTTGTCCGCGACTTTGCTTCCATCATCGCCCCTCTTACCAATCTTCTGACAACCTCTAATGGCTTGTCTGCTTGGTCAAGAGAGTGCGACACATCTTCAGGAACGCTACGGCGCTTACTAACATCGCCTCCAATACATCGTCACTTTGACCCTGATGCGCCAACGCAAAATCCATACTGACGCCAGCGGCGTCGGACGTGTTGTAGTACTGAATCAAAAGAAACCGGGATACCAAGAATACGTCGTCGCTTACGCGAATCGAACTCTCAAGAAAGCCGAGTGCAATTATTTAGTCACTAAGAAGGAATGCCTTGCCATAATTTGGGCTTTGCCAAAGTTTTGTCCGTACCTCTATGGCCGCCCTTTCGACGTCGTCACGGACCACCATGCTCTATGTTGGTTCACATCGCTGAAAGATCCGTCGGAACGCATCGGTCGTTGGGCGCATCGGCTGCAAGAATACGATATTCGTGTTGTGTACCGATCAGGCCGCAAGCTCTCTGATGCTGATGGGCTCTCCCGCTTACCGCTAGCGTCGGACGAAGCTTCTCCATCAGCTTCCTTGTCACCAATCGACGCCGGAGACATGTCGTCGAAGCAACGCAAGGATGCGTGGGTTTGCCACATGCTCGACGTTCTGGCTGATCCATCAGCTTACCCCGCTTCAAGAGCTATTCGTCGCCAAACGCCCCATTTCGCTATTCGAGGTGGCTGCTCGTGATGCCTCGCCACATGCGCACGGAAATGTGCGCTGCTTTTCACACCGACCCGCAAAGCGATCACGCCGGCGTTCTCAAGACCTACAACCACCTGCGTCAGCGATACTATTGGCGCGGACTGTATTCATTTGTGAGCAAGTATATCCGCAGTTGTACCGCCTGACAGCGACGAAAGGCTCTGCACAAAAGACCAGACGGTACACTTCAGCCTCTCCCGTGCCCGGTGCGTCCGTTTGACCGCGTTGGTATTGATTTATACGGACCGCTTCCCTCGACCACTTCTGGGAACAGATGGATCATTGTCGGCGTAGACCACCTCACGCGTTATGCAGAGGCTGCAGCTTTGGCCACAGCAACAGCCAGAGAAGTTGCGTTTTTTATTCTACGCAACTTTGTCCTGCGCCACGGCGCCCCGCGCGAATTTTTGAGAGACAGAGGGCGTGTGTTCCTGTCGGAAGCTATTGAAGCATTGCTCGTTTAGTGCAACGTCGTTGGCCGCATGACGACCGCATACCGTCCACAAACCAATGGCCTAACCGAAAGATTTAATCGCCCTCTCGGAGATATGCTGACGATGTACACCGCATCAGACCAGACCAACTGGGACACCGTCTTTCCTTTAATAACATATGCGTAGAACACTGCTACGCAAGTGACCACAGGATTCTCACCGTTCTTTCTTTTATATGGACGCGAGCCATCATGCATGCTGGACACCATGCTTCCTTGCACACCTGACGCATGTGAGTACAGCCCAATTTCCGACTTTGCCAGATACGCAGATGATTGCCGACAGTTGGCCCGTTTATTTACGACAGAAGAACAAGGTCGCCAGAAGCTTAGGCGCGACGACGACGGACCTCTTGCTGTTTTCAAGACAGGTGCCCTCGTCTGGCTTTGGGTTCCGCCGAACACTCCTGGACTTTCCTCCAACTTACTGGCCCGATACTACGGCTCCTTCTATACGATACCACAATACCACTTCTCCCGTCAATTACGAGGTCGAGCCCTTTACACCATCTGACTGCTTGCGCCGTCGCGGCCGAGAAATCGTCCACGTGTGTTGCATCAAGCCATAATATGACACCGCTATTCTTTCAACGCCTTAAGTCGCCAGGATGGCTCATTTATTTCCCGTGGGCCAATGTAGTGAAGAGAGGACGACGACGAAGCGCACGAGCAAGCTAACAAGCAAGCAAGCCGCAGTGTTAATAGCAGCAGGAGACTCCAGCTCGGGCTGCTTGACGCCCGACGATCCACGACGCCCCGCTCTTCACGTCTATCGACATTTCCTTTCCTAAAGACGAGTCAATAAACCACGTCACTATATATATATATATTATAAAGATGTTTATTGGCGGACACTCGGCGAAGATGAACGGCAGCGACAGTCAAGGCGGGGCCGATTCTGCGCGAGCTGCGCGCTGTCCGAAGAGGGCAACCCGCTAGAAGGGGCCGGAGAGGACGACCCACTTCAGAGTTCCAATAAGCTTCGCTACAATTACTCCGCGTGTGAAAAGGGAGCCGCCTGGCGACCTAACAACATGTCACAATGAGCGTGTCATGGTACACCTTGAGGCGCTCCACGTTTACAATGTCGCGCCCTCGACGGCGCATGTCCGAGGATGGATCGATTGGTTCGATCAGATAGTTTACAGGGGATGTGCGTTCAACAACACGGTAGGGGGGCCTTCGTATTTGGGCAGTAGTTCTGAAGAGAAGCCAAGTGCAGTGGTAGGGATCGAGAGCCATACGAGCGCTCCAGGGAGGAACGTCGGCACAGAAGTGATTCTGTCACCGCTAATGCTCCTCTGCCGCTCTTGGTCATGCGTAGTGAAGGTCTTGGCATGTTCGCGACATTCTTCAGCAAGTCGGGCGGTAGCAGAAATCGGCGCACACTCAGACCGATCCGGCTTGTATGGAAGGATTGTGTCGATTGTGTGCGAGGGGTGCCTGCCATACAATAACAAAAAGGGAGAAAAACCAGTGGTGTTCTGAGCGGCGGTATTGTAGGCGTAGGTGACGAAGGGCAGAATGGCATCCCGATTGGTGTGATCGGCGGCTACGTACATGGAGAGCATGTCGCCGAGCGTACGGTTAAAGCGTTCGGTGAGGCCATTCGTCTGCGGGTGGTAAGCAGTAGTTTTGCGGTGAACAACGTTGCACTCTTTTAGAATGGCTTCGACGACTTCCGACAAGAAGACACCGCCCCGATCGCTGAGTAGCTCCTGAGGTGGACCGTGACGTAGCATGAATCGGTGGACCAGGAAGGAGGCCACATCGCGCGCTGTAGCCGCTGGGAGGGCGGCAGTTTCGGCATATCGCGTGAGGTGGTCTACAGCGACGATGGCCCAGTGGTTACCAGCAGACGTCAGGGGAAGTGGTCCATACAAATCGATGCCAACACGCCCAAACGGCCGGTCAGGGCAAGGTAGAGGTTGCAGACCTACCGGCGACAGGTGCGTTGAAGTTTTGCGGCGCTGACAATCGATGCAGGAGCGAACGAACTTCTGCACGTAGCGGTGCATCCCTCGCCAAAAGTACCGTTGGCGGATGCGGTGGTAAGTTTTCGATACCCCAGGATGCGCACACTGCGGATCAGCGTGAAACGATTCGCATATGTCAGAACGCAGACTTCGGGGTATTAGTAGTAGCCACTGGCGGCCGTCGCCGCTGTAATTGCGTCGGTGGAGGAGGTCGTCGCGAACGGCGAAATGGTGGGCTTGACGACGCAAAGCGCGAGTGGATGGTGTTGCCGATGGATCAGTCAGCAAGTCCATCAGTGAGGCAATCCAGCGATCCTTGCGCTGTTCGGTAACGATTATCTGAATGTCGATGGAAGAAACGGCAAGGGGAGACGCTGAGCTGTGGTCATTGTCGTCAGGCAAGGGAGAGCGCGACAGGGCGTCGGCGTCGGCATGCTGGCGTCCGTTGCGGTACAGTACGGGGGTGTCGTAGTCTCGCAGACGAAGTGCCCAACGGGCGAGACGGCCTGAGGAATCTTTCAATGACGACAACCAGCACAGCGCATGATGGTCGGTGACATCAAACGGGCGACCATACAAATAAGGTCGGAACTTCGTAAGGGCCCAGATGATTGCCAGGCATTCTTTCTCCGTGACGGTGTAATTGGTCTCGGCTTTATTAAGCGTGCGACTTGCATATGCCACGACATATTCCGGGAACCCCTGGTTTGCGCTGTGCAAGGACAGCGCCGAGGCCAACATCGCTGGCGTCCGTGTGTACCTCTGTAGGGGCCGTAGGGTCGTAGTGGCGTAGTATCGGAGGAGACGTCAACAAACGACAGAGCTTCGCGAAAGCGGCGTCGCACTCTGACGACCACGTATTGAGAGGCCCGTTGCTGCCAAGGAGCTTTGTCAGCGGCTATATGATAGTCGCGAAGTTTCGTATGAAGCATCGAAAGTAGGAGCATAGTCCTACAAAACTGCGCAGTTCTTCGACGGACGTAGGTTTGGGGTACTCTGTCACGACCCGAAGCTTGGCTGGATCGGGGAGAATTCCGTCCTTGGACACGACGTAGCCTAGCATTGTCAGCTGCCGTGCTGCAAATCGGCACTTCATTAGGTTCAGTTGTAGCCCGGCGTCGCTCAAACGCGTCAAAACAAGTCGCAGGCGTTGAAGATGCGTGGAGAAGTCCGCGGCGAAAACGACGACGTCGTCGAGGTAGCACAGGCACGTGTGCCATTTCAAGTTGCGCAGAACGGTATCCATCATACGCTGAAAGGTTGCGGGCGCATTACACAGCCCAAACGGCACGACGTTGAATTCGTACAAGCCGTCGGGTGTGACAAACGCTGTCTTCGGTCGAGCGTCATCAGCCATGGGGACTTGCCAGTACCCTGAGCGCAAATCGAGCGACGAAAAGAATTCTGCTCCTTGCAGGCTGTCAATGGCGTCGTCTATTCGAGGGAGGGGATAAAGATCCTTACGGGTGATCTTATTGAGTCGGCGGTAGTCCACGCAGAACCGCACAGAGGCGTCCTTCTTCGCAACGAGAACGACAGGAGACGCCCACGGGCTGTTTGAGGGCCGAATAACATCGCGGCGAAGCATGTCTTCGACTTTCTCGTTAATTACACGACGCTGTGCTGGAGATACGCGATATGGACGTTGCCGCAGTGGTGGTTGGGCGCCAGTGTCGATGTGACGCGTGACAGCAGACGTGCGGCCGAGAGAAGTTTGCGGGACATCGAACGAACAACGAAATTCTTCCAACAGGCAGAGAAGCTGGGAACGCTGGACCGACGTAAGGTTGTCAGCAATTGAGGAAGCAAATACATCAGCGGGTGACGAGTCAGATGTGGAAACAGCACTGAGCGTACGGGAGCTGGCACAGTGCGTGTCACCCGGTGCGTCCATAACTTGTGCGTCTTCGAGTGCTTCAGCTCGGCCGAGACATTCCCCTCGCACCAACGTAACAATGTACGGGGATGGGTTCGTAACGAAAATATCGGTGTCGCCCTGAGTGACTTCTACGGTCGCAAATGGCACCAGCAAACCTTTCCTGGTGAAAACGCGGTCAGAGGGGGAAAGGAGTGCAACGGTGTCGGAGAGACCGGTGCGATAGACGGGCACAGCCGTTGACGAATGGGCAGGAACTGTGGTGTCGTCTTTGACGAGTACCTTGGTCGCAGCCGGTGGACTGTCCGCCGGCGTCAAATCTGAGAATGGTGAGAGCTCTATTTCGGATGGTGCGCAACGAATTACGGCGTCGTGGCGAGCGAGAAAACCCCAACCCAGGATGACGTCGTGAGAGCATGAAGAAATTATGATGAATTCGACGGCGTACAGAGCGTCCTGAATCATGACACGGGCTGTACACACCGCTGTCGGGTGAATGCTTTGGGCGCTGGCTGTACGGAGGGAGAGCCCGGAAAGCGGCGTCGTCACTTTTCGTAGTAGTCGGCTAAATTTAGCGTCCATAACGGATACGGCAGCTCCAGTGTCCACAAGGGCCAATGTGCGCACGCCATCTACAAACACGTCTACTACGTTCGATGGGCTTTGCTGAGGGCTTTGGCAGTTCGATAGCGTCGTAGCCCTTGCCTCTTGGACTGCGACGACTAGTTTTCCTGGTCTCGGGCGACCGGACGAGGCCGCATCGGTGACAGTGAGCGGCGTCTTGGGGATGGCGAACGGCGGGCAGATGGAGACGGGCGTGAAGTCGGTGACATAGGCGGCGGCGGCTCGTAATATGGACGGCTGTACTGGCTGGTGACGGTCGATCTGGCTCGAGGTGGCTGCATGCGATTGCAATAGCGGGCGACGTGACCGGCGCAACCGCACGCAAAGCAGATGGGGCGGTTGTCGGAAGTGCGCCATCGGCTTGCCGGGCTAGGTCCCATCCATGTCGCAGGACGCGAGGGACGGGGTGGCTGCTGGTATGACTGCATGGTGGGCTGCAGTCGTGGCGTATGGATGACGTCGGCGTACGCAGCCGGCACACTCTCTTCGAAGGCCTGAGGCCTGGCGACGGCACCGGCGTAAGTGGGGGAACCACAGGGATCGCTGGAGGCGGCCTGGCTACAACTTGCGCGTAACTGAGCGGCGCAGTCGCCCGAAGGGGTTGGTGGTATTCCGGCATGACCTCCGCGATTTCATGCTCAATAGCCCGGCGTAGGGGAGGCAGCAGTGGGGTCGACGGCTGTTCAACAGGCTGCGGGTGAGCGAAGGCCAGTAGAGAGAACTGGCGGGCAACCTCCTCGCGCACGAAGGACTTGATTTCGGCGAGCAAGACGGAGTGGTTCGAAATAGCCGACATGGCAGCGAGATCGGCGTCGCGTGATGGAGGTCGACGCGTCATCAGCCGCTGCCGGCGCAGCTCCTCGTAGCTTTGGCACAGTGTGATGACCTCAGCCACAGTGCAAGGGTTTTTGGCGAGTAGCATGGTGAAGGCATCGTCGTCGATGCCTTTCATGACGTTCCGGATCTTCTCAGCTTCAGACATGGTCGCGTTGGCTTTCTTGCACAAGTCGAGGACGTCTTCAATGTAACTCGTGAAAGACTCGCCGGGCTGCTGGGCTCGTTCCCGTAAGCACTGTTCAGCTTGCAGCTTACGAACCGCAGGGCGGCCAAACACGTCGACGATGGCGGTCTTGAAAGCAGACCACGTAGCGAAATCGGATGCGTGGTTGTTGTACCATAGTCTTGCGACACCCGCGAGGTAGAAAACCAAGTTGCTCAGTTTTCCTGCCTCATCCCATTTAGGGTACGCTGACACGCTCGTAAATCGCGAGCCAGTCCTCGACGTCGGTGCCATCCGCGCCGGTGAAAACAGGAGGGTCGCGGATGCGGGGGACACCGGGACAGGATGTCGGTGCAGGGGGAGGCGTTTACTGGGCGGCATCTTGAGTCATGCTAGAGGGCACGGCACGGGATCGAAGCTCCAAGGGCATTGAATGCTGACCGTAGCTGTTTGAAGGGCACAGCACTCTCCACCAAATTATAAAGATGTTTATTGGCGGACACTCAGCGAAGATGAACGACAGCGACAGTCAAGGCGGGGCCGACTCTGCGGGAGCTGCGCGCTGTCCGAAGAGGGCAACCCACTAGAAGGGGCCGGAGAGGACGACCCACTTCAGAGTTCCAATAAGCTTCGCTACAATATAAACATATATATATATATATATATATATATATATATATATATATATATATATATATATATATAGAGAGAGAGAGAGAGAGAGAGAGAGAGAGAGAGAGAGAGGCAGAGGAAGAAGAGGTTGAGAATATTACAGCCGGTGCATATTCCTTTTATTTTATTTTTTTTTTCACAAAGTCTACTGCCGCACGCTTCGTGGCCGATCCCCCGTAGTGGGTTGAGCTATTCCCTTAAGGAACCAACCAACCAACCCAGGAACGGGTGCTTCGGCCGATCCCCTCCATTGGGTATGTGCCATGACGAGAGGCAACAACAACGGGTGCTGTCTCTGTGAGTTCATTATAAAGGCGCAGCCTACAACGCCAGCCGAACCTTGCAGCTGAAGCCACCTGTCATCGCGCGTCATCGGCAGCGCGGGTCTCTCCATCCTAGGAACGTCGTCCACGCTTTCTCGGTCATGGACGCCATGGCCCGACCTCTGCTACAGCTACCCATCAAACCACCCCAGGACGGCGTCCAGGCCTCCTCGGTGGCTCAAGAGCACGCTCACGGCGGCGCCGCCGCTGCAGTGCACGGCCAACCGTTGCCCGGGAATGCCGCTCACGCTTCCCTTGGCAACACCCTCTCATTCAGGGCTCCATCGGCACCTGAGCCGCTTTGGGATGCGGTACGAGCTCCTTCGAACCAGCAGCCCGCCGTCGTGGGCCCAATAACCACCGCCTACAGGTCGGGCATTACTGGCGAGCGCCACGCACCTGCGGCGTACCATTGCGCGACTTCGCGTCACGCCCAACGCCTACACAGCGTCGAGCTCTGCGCTGTTTCTTCCCATCATTCCGGCACTGACAGCCGTCAACGCCATGTTGGATGTAGCCACCTCGCTAGACCTCAAGGCCAGCTCACCTGAGCAACGCAGAGAGCTCCGGTCTACCCTCAGCCAGGTCTCCATCCAATTTGGTGACTTCGCGCACACACTCTACCGTTACGTGCCTGCTGTATCACCACCCCAGGCTACCTTCGTACTACCGGAGTTCCACGGCTTCCAGGACGACGCCGAAAAATGGGTGGCGACCGTGGCGACCGAAAACTGGGTGACGCCCTAGGAGCTCGAGAAGCCTAGACGGAGGCGCAGAAATGGTTCATGGCGCTAGACCGCCTTCGAGAAGATGCCGCGGCGTGGCACAGGTACGGAGGCGTGAGGCAGCAATCCTGGGACGAGTGGAGCACAAGGCTCATAGCTGCCTTTGGACCGATCGACCACCACCTCGCTGCCACCACTCAGTCCAACCTCACCGTTACCGAGGATGGAGCTCTGAAGGGGCACCACGTCAAGTCTACTACTGCGCAGTGCCGCTTACCACCACGACAAGTCGAGACAACATTCTCTCCACAGCAGTTGGTAACACGTGTCCCAAGCTCACCTTCCCTTGGTGACCTGGATATGACGGCTCCTCTCGTACTCGGCACGCTGTCAATCCAGAAGCCGGACGAATCCAACACCATTACTAATCTGTGCTGATAGCCATCTGAGCGAACTCATCCGCAACTTCAAGCGCATTCATTGCCCGAATGCGCAGATGGCCACCTTGCTTTGAATGAGACCAAGAATGTACTGGCGACCACGTTTACCCGATGCACCCATCTGGAAGATTCCAGGACATGCCTGTGTGAAATGGTGAGAACAGCCGTTCTGAAAAGAAAAGGATCGCAGTACCTGACTGCAGACCACCAATGGTTGGGCGGAATGGAGTACAATGTGTCTAACACGCAGGCGTTCAGCGAGAAGGTTTCCCGGGACGAGCTCATGAAAGTTGCCCCGCCGCTATTCCCACCGCCTGCTGACAGAATATCAATCACGAAGAAACGTGCGCTGGACTTCACAACCACGGCACCCGAAGAGTCACCTAGACCACTTCCAGCGACGTCGGCCGTCAATGAAAACGAGGAAAGCGAACGCCCCACTGACAGCGTGGAGAATTCGGCAGTAGAAGAGAATATTTCAATTCGCACAAAACCGCAGAAGGTTCCTGACGAATGTCCTGACCGTTGTCCCGGTGTTGACAATCATGAGGTTTTAACCGAAAAGAAGCACCGACACACCTTGCCAACTACGGTGCCTCCTCGGAAGCTGTTCTGGCATTCGTTCCCGGGCATGCCACATCCGCCGTCACCTCCGAGACAAAGCCAAAGCCGGCCGCCGGAAGCGTGTTTTTTTGCGATTTAACCACGGTCGCCCACCAGACCCACGAGCCAAGACGGCAGATGCGCCAGCCAAGTCAAAGCGTGGCCGAGACCGGCCACCGCTATGCAGCCAAAGCCGCCCACTAGAGACACTGTCGGCAGTTCCGCGCGCTCGCAGTCATGGCCGAGTGTGAGGACGAAGATCGGCACCGGGGCTCTGGCGCGTGGGCAGAGCTAGCTGGTAAAGGCAGAGGAAGAAGTAGTTGAGAATAGAACAGCCGGCCCAGGAACGGGCGCTGACTCCTTGTCTGAGTTCATTACAATATATATATATATATATATATATATATATATATATATATATATATATATATATATATATATTGTCATGTGGTCGTGACGTCGACGAAGGCAGCAGTCAGCACATCAGAGATGAAACTCTTTATTTGGCCGAACTTGTGGCCGTTAAACTGCAACTCAAACTACAGCAATACACTGTTAGCGGCGAACAGAGCGTCGACCGTCGATCAACTGACAAGCGGTGAAGCGCGTCGGCATTTACACATGTGCCGTCGAATATTTCAGCGTTATCGCTGCCTGTCGTGCAAATTCTAGAATAAGCTCGAGTGTGCGCGTCTTGCGCACAATCTTAACAAAACGATCTAGAATGATCGCGAAGCTTCTCGATCAATGATGCGCGGTTCGCTCTGAGCGTTACTGACAGTCTTTGTGGCCGAAAACCGAATACAGCAAAAGTGATAAAGAAACGTAGGTGGCAATATATATATATATATATATATATCTATATATATATATATATATATATATATATATATATATATATATATATATAGTTGAAGGAGTGGTTGCCTTTGGTTGCCGTATAAGTATAAGTATGAGAGGTGGCACTTCAAGAAAACTTCATTTATTACGTCGACGTTTCGGTCAGAGCCTGACCTTAGACTCTGACCGAAACGTCGACGTAATAAATGAAGTTTTCTTGAAGTGCCACCTCTCATATATATATATATATATATATATATATATATATATATATATATATATACGCAGGCGGGTCGAGAGCTGCGACAAGTGACTAATTCCTCTCCTCGATCTAGTTACAAATGTGCACTGATCTATCCACTCATGCGCCTGTCCTGTCGGGTTTTGTGGACCCGTCGATCTGCATGGGTCCAACTGGACGCAAATTCTGCTTGCCAGCTAGCAGAAGTTCTACACCCGCTGCGTCTACTTCGTCTGTCCCCAAAGGACGGCATCCTTATGCACAAGAAACCACTCCGGCGCTCCACGTGTGCACTCATCCCGCCGTGTGAATCGGACATTCTCGCTGGGTTAACTCGTCGAGAGGACGCTGCGCTCAGGATGATTCACTTGGGCGCTGACTTGACGCCTACGTGCCCGGATACTTGTACATTTGGTGCACAGCCTCCCCCAATTACATGTCCCTTCTGTGTCACTCCAGCTACAGAAGCAACACTGGATCACGTACTGCGGACCTGCTCGGGCATTCACAGCGCCCGCACCCACCACGTGCGTGGCCTTGACTACCACCCCGGTCGAGCACCTGGCTTAAAGCGATGGACGCAGGTTCCTAACCGTCGACCGCTCCTGTATTTCATACAGGAAACCGAAGTGTTTTTCTTTGTTTAACTTATGGCGTTGGGCAAACTCGTGTCATTAAAAAACTCTCAATTTGCGTCATCTTTGAAAAGGGCGTATTGGAAAACAGTTTGGATTCTCCCTGTAAAAAGAAAGGCAACTGGGGAACTCCATTGCACAAATAATATTATTTGGAATGAAAACTTGTCTGCGAAGCCCTGCGCTGTCAACTTCTCACTAGCAAAAATGATCAGTTCACATTACGCCACATTTTTTGCAGAAGGGTTTCTTGAAGGGCCAGTTCGTACATTATAGTGAGCGCTTGTGTCGTGTGTTCAATCTTTCTCCGTCCCGTTTTTTGCGCTGTTCCCCTCAGTACCACATTTTTTGTTTGTACATTAGAGTCACCTGTTAGCAACTTACTCAACAGGAACCGTAATTCCATTTAGGCAGTAGACCCCTAGGCAAGAATGGATGCTGCCAGAGTCACCAGTTTCACCATGTTTTATCACTTTTTTGCCGATTTGGCAGGGCGCTTGGAAGAAAAAAAGACAGCAAGATTATGTTATGGTGAAGCACATTTACACTCCTTTATGTAACTAATTAGGGTGATTGGATGGTCAAATTGTGTCATGTGTACTTATTTCTTCTATTTTTGGGCACGAGTTGTACCTCTGCAGAGCAGGAGTAACATGGACGGATACGCATATATCCGGCTCGAAAACTCACTTGAACAGCAAAAAATCAAAAACACGCATTTACAGTGAGAGAATTGATACGCCGAGGCCTCTAGAGTCTATATGCTGCAATAGATAGGGTTCTTGTAAGTTGCTGTCTAGCAACAAGTAGCCTACACTGCCTCCTTCTTTATTTACTGCTGTTCTATTTTCCTTTCACTGAACCAAACTGCGACAAATGCGTTGCATTTATTACATGTAGAGCCATATGAAATCTTGTCCATGAAAAACCCTATGTGGCCAGTTGCTTGGAATAAGCTCATTGGTGGTATTCATGCGAAGTCGTCTAGGTTATACATGTAAAAACTAACCAACTTCAAGAGTAGTATTAAAGATCCTATTTATAATACACTTACATGTACGTTTTTTGCACTTTTGAAATCCGAGTATGCAATCGGTCCCCGTTACGCCAAATGTATCTAGCCCATAACAGCGAAATGCATAGCTTTCGAGGTGCTAGCCACGTGGTCATAACAGCAAATTAAGGCGACTTAAAACAACCAGCTTTTAGTTCAAACACGCGATGGCATTTCCTTTAAATTTCCACACTAGTAAGTGAAGTAAAATAAACTACAAATCCATATACAAACACAATACTAAATACAAAGCACAGAACCAAAGTGGGACCCACTTTCCTTTGCAAACGCTTCGCTCAATATTACCTCTCTGTCCTCTAATATCTGCATCGAACGCGGCATGGGAGGAATGACAAAGTGATTAGCAGGGTATGCAGACGGGACGGTGATGATGACCACTTGACAACTGTGGAATGACAAGAGGTTCAACTAGTAAACGATAAATTAATAACGGCCAAAGAATGACAATGATGAGCAACACCGCGATGACCGAAGACGGAATGAGAAGGGGTGTGTGAGGACGACACATTTATAATGGTGCACACAGGATAATTTCACGGCGATCCTTGGGCGACACCTAGATGACGATAGGCAATAAACACGGTTGTGTTCGGCTGAAACCTTGGCAACAGTAATATGAAAATGGGAACAAGTAAATTCGGCAGATCTCACGCCTTGTGGGAATCGGTTTCATGCCCAGCAATCAGTGAGTAGTTTATGCTGCATTTTTTCGTTTTAAGCCAAGCGTTACGAGTTGGATAGACGTGCTTTGTAGGCGTAGTAGTTATGTGCACATCGTCGCCTTACCAGGCACGTCGACTACAATGACGTTTACAGGGGAAGTTACGGTCTGACGGTAAGCACTCACGTTACAGCGCAGGCGTGAGTATTATCGAAACTAAGTGCACTTGACGGTACGATGATATGAATATCATACGCAAGCGTATTCCTCCGGAGCAGAGCAACGCTTGAAACCTTGGAGGAGGCTTGAGCTTTGCCTTCAAGAGTAGAACGCGATAGCGTAAGCGGGTGCCGTGCGCATCGCCTTCTCAATTGCTAGCCTCGCTTCGGTTCTCGGTGCATGAATCAACGATGCCACGAGGAAACGAACGACTGTGCGCGTAACATTGACCGTTTCAAGCTATCCTACTATGCCTACAGCAAATAAAGTTGTTAAATGCCCACCACGTCATAATACTTCTTTTCTCGAATCAGCGAAGGGCCCACTACGCGTCCGTTAGGCAACACGCGAACCTACGCAGCTGTCCACTTTTTGATGTTTTTGCTGCTGCTGGTGATGACGTATGTCTGTGTGCTTTGTAATGGGTGGCCTTTAAAGCACCCACTCATTGCGCAGTTAACATGTATTGATGCCTGGCACGATTCTACGCTTCTGCCACGCAATATTTCATGCGTTAAGGAGACTCCTTTTACTACGTGGCATTGATATAGCACAGTATACTGTGTCTTTACCTTAGTCATTGCGGATTCTACGTCTTCGTAGAAGCGTTCAACCAGTTGATCATCATGGCTGGATGTAGGCGCGTAGGCCTGTACCACCTTCATCTTGTACCTCTTATTAAACTTAATTACGATACATATCACCCTCTCATTAATGCTATAGTACTCCTCTATATTACCAGCTATATTTTTATGAATAAGGAATCCCACCCCTAGTTATCTTCTGTCAGCTAAGCCACGATAGCATAGGACGTGTCCGTTCTAATGCAAAGGTAGGCAAGAAGCAGGCTGGAGATCATGCAGTTGGGGAATATGGCATCGGTTCTAGAAACGCCAGAGGGGAGTTACTAGTAGAGTTTGCAGAACGCAATAATTTACGCATCTTGAATACCTTCTACAGAAAACGGGCTACTCGTAAGTGGATATCGAGGAGTCCTAATCGCGAAACTAAAAATGAAATAGACTTCATAATGTGCGGCCACCCGGGCATTGTACAGGAGGTGGAAGTAGTTAACAAGATCCGATGCAGTGACCATAGAATGGTAAGATCTAGAATTCAACTAGACGTGAGGAAGGAACGGCAGAAACTGATACGCAAGAAGCCGATTAATGAACTAGCTCTGAGAGGGAAAGTACAGGAATTCAGTTTCACTTCAGAACAGGTACGCGGCTTTAACCGCGGAAACCGACCTTAGTGTTGACGCAATAAATGATAATCTGACTAGTATCATTAAGGAGTGTGCAGTGGAAGTTGGGGGTACAGTCGTCAGACAACACTGGTAAGCTATCCCAAGAGACGAAAAACCTCATTAAGAAACGTCAAGCTATGAAAGCCTCAACTGCAACAGACAAAATAGAGCTGGCGGAGCTTTCGAAGCTAATCAATAGGCGTAAAGTAGCCGACATAAGAAAGTATATTATGGAGAGAATTGAGCATGCTCTAAAGAACGGACGACGCCTCAAAGCTATGAAGACAAAACTGTGCATAGGCAAAAATCAGATGTATGCATTAAGGGACAAGGAAGGCAAGGTCACAAACAATATGGATAGAATAGTTGAGGTAGCGGAAGAGTTCTACAGAGATCTGTACAGCAGCCGAAGCATTCAGGATGATAACGTAAGAAGCAGTAATAGCGCAGAGCAATCTGATATCCCACCAGTATTGACAGGAGAAGCAAAGAAAGCCCTAAAGGGAATGCAAAGAGGCAAAGCAGCCGGTGAGGATCAGGTAACATCAGACCTGTTGAAAGAAGGTGGACAGATTATGTTAGAAAAACTGGCCACCCTGTATACGAAGTGTCTCTCGACGGGGAGGATACCAGAATCTTGGAAGAATGCCAACATCATCCTTATCCGTAAGAAAGGGGACGTCAAGGACGTGAAAAATTACAGGCCCATAAGCTTACTGTCCGTTGTCTACAAGCTATTTACAAAAGTAATTGCTAACAGAATTAATACGACATTAGAGTTCAATCAACCAAGGGATCAGGCAGGATTTCGTACAGGCTTCTCAACAATAGACCATATTCATACTATCAATCAGGTGATAGAGAAATGCGCGGAATACAACCAACCCCTGTACATAGCCTTCATAGATTACGAGAAGGCATTTGACTCGGTGGAGACATCAGCAGTCATGCAGGCACTGCGGAATCAGGGCATCGACGAAGCCTACATAAACATAATGGAAGAAATTTACAGCGGCTCCACGGCCACTATAGTCCTCCATAAAGAAAGCGAGAAAATCCTAATAAAGAAGGGCGTACGGCAGGGAGACACGATCTCTCCAATGTTATTCACCGCCTGTTTACAGGAGGTTTTCAAGGCCCTAGATTGGGAAGAATTAGGGATAAGAGTTAGTGGAGAGTATCTCAGTAACCTGCGATTCGCTGATGACATTGCATTGATGAGTAACGTGGGAGACGAATTACAGCTCATGATTACTGAACTGGATACGGAAAGTAGAAGAGTAGGTCTGAAAATTAACATGCATAAAACTAAAGTAATGTGGAACAATCTTGGCAGAGAACAGCGCTTTGCGATAGGTGGAGAGACACTGGAAGTTGTAAAGGAGTACGTCTACTTAGGACAGGTAGTAACCGCGGAGCCGAACCATGAGAGTGAAATAACTAGAAGAATAAGGATGGGATGGGGCTCATTCGGCAAGCATTCTCAAATCATGAATAGTAATCTACCACTATCCCTCAAGAGAAAGGTATATAACAGCTGCATCTTACCGGTACTTACCTACGGAGCAGAAACCTGGAGACTTACAAAGAGGGTTCAACTTAAATTGAGGACGACGCAGCGAGCGATGGAAAGGAAAATGATAGGTGTAACCTTAAGAGACAGGAAGAGAGCAGAGTGGGTCAGGGAACAAACGGGGGTTAAGGACATCATAGTTGAAATCAAGAAGAAGAATTGGATATGGGCCGGGCACGTAGCACGTCGGCAGGATAACCGGTGGTCATTAAGGGTAACTGACTGGGTTCCAAGAGATGGCAAACGCGTGAGGGGGAGACAGAAAATTAGGTGGGTAGATGAGATTAAGAAGTTTGTAGGTATAACGTGGCAGCAGAAAGCACAGGACCGGGTTGATTGGCGGAATATGGGAGAGGCCTTGGCCCTGCAGTGGGCGTAGACAGGCTGATGATGATGATGATTGATGTAGTGTTTTTTTTTTCGAAGAAGTTTCAAGCAATAGCGTACTCTGTGGTAGAGCATCTCCGTGCCACGCAGACGACCTGGGTTCGATTCTGGCTCGGATCGAAGTTTTTTTATTCATTTCATTTGCATCTTTCTCGATTTTGTAGTCACAGACAAGATGCTCCTTTTTCGCATTTAAGGCGGAAAGTTGGGCTGGTTGGTATCTTGAATAATATGACATGTTTACTTACGAAAAAAGACGTGCACGAGAATGAATACAGGACAACGGTAGCGTTGTCCTGTATTCGTTCTTCTCGTCCACGTCTTTTTCTCTAGTAAACATGTCATATTATTCTTTCTTCGCTCACAACCAACGACGCCAACACCGACAACGACGCCGTCACCAGAATTTTCGCGAAACAAGCTCTTTAACGCTATCACGTTAACATAGCTTACTGGATCATAGGAATACAAATGTAATGTTTGTTAGACTTCTATGAAAGCGGAGTGAACACTGGAACCACAACTGACGTTATCCCGGAATGACGAATCATAAGAGTACATAAATAATGTTTATTGCTTTGTTACGAAATTAGATAGGCAGCACTACAATCACAATTGACGCCGCACTGACATTACGCCTACATAGGATTTTTTCCAAAGCAGTTTCAAGATTTGGTGTGGCTCTGTGGTAGAATAGCTGACTGCTACGCAGGAGTCGTACATGACAACTTTGTGGCCTGTATAGGTAGGCCCGCATGGTGTTGGACAATGCACCAACGAAATCCAAAGGGAATGGTGCTAGAAACTAATCTTCTATTTTATGCTCCGCCAGGAATGTCAAGCACGTCCCAATGAAGCGATGAATATTCCAGAGTTAAACCACAGCCCTAAGGCAACCATGAATTCATGGTTGCCGCAGTATCTTTATTCCCTCTTCAACTTTCCTGAGACGCTTTTGTGAATCTAATCCTTCGGCGCAACAAGGCAAAATGGAAGGCAAAGGCATAACAACTTTTTCTTTTCAGCGATCAGGTGTTCTCGTGATGCGACAGCAAGAGCAAAAGCAGAAAAAACTAGATTTGGCGGATACTCATATATAACTGCGTCTTTCTGAAAGTACCCATGTGCGAGAATATGAAAAATGTTCACATGATTTCAAACATAATGACTTTAACTCACCTTCAGTCCAAGACTTGGGGTACACCTCCCGTTTGCACTTCTTGTTACTTTGAGGTTCTGTTGTTAATGAGAAGAGCGAGCAGAAACATTATTCACGTCAGCATCGCAAAGACCATTATACCATCAGTGTTTATGCATTCCCTAAACTCTTGATGAATGTTTGAACGTTTTACAATCACCGCATATTAGATAAGTTGATGTTGAGATAATACCGTGTGTATAAAATACAGAACGGCATCCTAGGCCAGCATTGTCTTCGGAAATTTTCGAGTGAAAGGTGAAGGAATGATGTTTTGACGCTTCGCTTCATTAATCTTTTTTTTTTCTAAACCAACGCTCATCACACTGTTTAGAAGTCATGCTTCTGTAGTATAAATTTTTGATGTGTACACTTTCAAAGTGCATGCGCTGTTTGTGTCAGTTTACATAGGCGCGTGCATTATAGAGCGTATATTGTAAGTAAATACTGTATTATACGCAAACGTTGTGGTGGCCTCATCAGCCAACGCATTTTTCTGTCTCGACTTTTCGAAACATTCTGCAGAAATCAGTCGCATAGATTAGTGGTAGGAGGGAAATTGTGGCATTCTTTTTCTAAAAGAGCCAAGATTACTTTAACTGAAACTGATAAAAACGCACTCTCTTGCTACTGACACTGCGTTCGGGCCTGCTCCAACAACTTTCGCCATTGTGTGCTCCTGTTCCCTCAATATCCTCAAATCTATATTGCCTCTAGAATCTATATAGTGCACTATCGTCGGTATTGAAGAGTAGGATTTTTGTTTGGCTCTTGTAGAGTGGAACATTTCATTTAGGCTTGTATTAGCTCCCACAAGAAGTGTAAAACGATTTGATCGCACGGTATAGCAATATTGTGCGACAAAATTAACATCATCCTTGTGATTACCGTCGCCATTGCGCACGTGCGCAATGGCGATGACTAGACTTGAGAGCGAGCGGCGCTTCCTGGCAAAAGGCGACCAATTCTGGACGGTCGGTACCGTTTTCTTGTTCTTGACATCTATTGCAGGCCTTGAAAAGTGCTCAGTGTGTGCGCCCCCCTTAGGGTGTTGCCATTCTTTGAAGGCGCTGATGCCGCCGTGACGCGATGTTTTCCCCGCGTCTTGCACCTATCATCGCAGACGCCGTAGAGCTGTGAGAAGCCGGTAAGATGCCGCGGGCTCGAATATGGCAGCCGCGCCGCAGTAGACGCCGCAGATGTTTTTCACCCTAAAGCCGACGAGACGCGCATCAAGGCACCCTAGTACTCCAGCTCTTCTTCTGAGCTCGTTTATGCTGTGCCGTTTCGGGTCATTTCTTCTTCAGGGAATAAATCGATGCCCAATATCTTCGCTTCATATGTTTTATTTCAAAGAAACCGTCTTAGAGCGAAAGAAGGACATTATACTGTAGCGCTAAACTCGAAAAGAAACATTAAGACGCAATAAGAAGTAGGATAGTCCGCCTGTCACTCTTTATATTCGAGTTTTGCCCTACAACATCATGTTCTTCAGTCAATTCGTCCTATAAAAAGGAACTGTGACACGAAAGCACGATAGGAAAGCAACTAGGACCCAAATGAAACAGACTGGATGAGACCATGTTGGTTGTTTTGTCTACGATTGTTGATGAAGCGCTGGTGTAATGAATCTGGCTCAGTTTTAATAAAAGAGATGCAGCATTTAGCTCATTTTTGATTAGAAACTCCCTTTTTAAGTTCACGTTAAAATCAGCAATTGGCCCATTTTCATTCCAAACGCTTTAGAGAATTAAAGACGCTTAGGCGCGCTTTACACTCCGGTGAAATATAGACCATTCTCGCTTTCTGCATTTGGTTCTTTTTGAGAAAAAAAAAGCTACAATTATGTTTGTGAAAAAAAAGCAGTCCTTGCATGCTGCCAAACATTTTGATATTATTTTTCCCACTGTGCATATAAAATGAGTGGTATTCTGCCACCCACCACCGCAAAAGGTAATGTTGCCCTTTTAATACTGGTCAAGCTATTCCATGCTTGCAAACCAGCTTTCTCGTTCACGCACATAATTGTGGAACCGGAGCTTCGCTTGTTCAGGGAGATAGAAGATGACAGAAGAAAGTTGCACCGGTTCATCCCGTCCTTTGTCCTCGCTGGCGATCTAATTGTTAGCACGGCAATCTCCAACGTGAAGGTCGTCTATTCCGATTAAAACGCCGTGGCCACGCTACCGCTGTATGGCACCGCAGGTGGTGGGAGCAACAGTGGTCCCAGGCTGACTGTTGGTAATATAACTCAAGCAATTGGGAACGTTGGGCTGCGAAATTCTAGGATGAGGCCATGGTTGCAGCAACTTCCATGAGATATCGCATGACGATGTATTATGAAGTGCACCGACGACTCGAACAATCGTGGTAGCACCGATAAAACACGAACACTGATCGCGTGCACAGCATGAGACTGAAGAACGCTTCTTCTTCAGCGTCTTCACACAGAATAGCTCTATTCACTTATCTTTGCATGTAAGCGTCTGGTCATTAGTCTCCACTGGCACCGCCTCTGCTGCTTACACTATATTCGGGAGCGCATTAACAGACCAATGCATCTTCAGTGTCATCTATGCTGTGACAAATTCCTCTAATAGTTTCTTCGCAATCACTTCTGAGGGGCAAATCGGTACACCAAAGCGCGCAACGAACTTGAGGTTGCCATGATGAAGGTGCGGCTTTCACATTGCCGCTACCCTAACAGAGGTATCGTGCACAGTAAATTCAAAGAAACGCAAACTACACGCAACTTTTTTTTACCATGACGATTATCTGGCACTAGTAAAATCGTAGTTACGATTAGTTATTCTCGTACTGTCAAGAATTTTATGCTCTACCATCGGGAATTATTCTAGAATTATTCTATCGTGCAAATCATGACACGCACGTCATGTACAGCATGATTTGCTTGACGTAATCTCGCGGTGCTCGCGGCCCTTTAATTTGATGGATACATACCAAAACTGGTAAGACGAGACATTTATGTATGGCGAACGTAAATGACAGGTGGTAACATGACAGTCATGACATGTATGTCTTGCAGGGCTTGATATACATGCCACGCTCATGATCTGCTCGCGGCTGTTTCGCTAGCTTGATATAGATCAAAGTTGGCATTGCACGACGTGACTGCACGACAAACATAAATGACACGTGATAACATCACAATCATGATATGCCTTTCATGTACAGCATGGTTTACATGCCACGCTCATGGTGCGCTCGAGCCTGGTTCCCTCACTTGGTGTACCTCAAAATTGGTATTTGATGACGTGACTGTATGACGAACACAAATTAGAGCTAGTAACATGACAATCATGGCACACATGCCCTGTAGCGCATGATATATATGCAATGCTCATGGTACGCTCGCGGCCGTTAAGCTAGCTTGATATCCACCACAATTGGTATTGCGTGACGTCACTGTACGGCGAACATGAATTACAGGCGGTAACATGATAGTCTTGATATGCTTGTCGTGTAGGGCATGATTTACGTGCCACGCTCATGGTCTCTCCGCGGCCATTGTGCTACCTTGACTTACTGCAACATCGGTACTGAGCGAAGCGGCTGTATGATGAAAACTAATGGCAGGTGGTGACATGACAGTTGTGACATGCGTACCATGCGCATGGTCATTTACATGCCATAATCATGGCGCACTCGCGGCCGTTTCGAGAGCTTGATATAGACGAAAATTGGTCTTGCGTGACGTGACTGTACGACGAACATAAATGGCAGGTGGCAATCATGACATACATTTCATGTACAGCATGATTTACATGCCACGCTCATGACGCGCTTCTGACCGTTTTGTTAACTGGGCATACACCAAAATTAGTATGACACTACAGGAGAGTGTGACGAATATAAATGACAGGTCAGGCATTGTGTATACCAGAATATACGTGTCATTATGAAGAAGATTGTACATGTATGCATGGCAAACGTGGGATATAAGTGAACTAGATGTCATCACATGAATGACTTGATTTTCCCTTAAAGAATGTGGTATAAGCAGCTCTCTGATGGCCGATTCGCATTACATCGCTTCCCACGGTGCATGGGATCTGCCGGATTTTTTTATTTGCTGGTGACGTCTGAAATTCGCTGGATGGATATCAATATAAATGCATTCCGCAACTATGCAGGTCGTGAATTCTGTATTTAAGCTAACAACCTGATGTTACATACACACATAATTACTTGAAATGACGTCATTCATTGACCACGACCGCTCGCGGTCAGAATGTTGGTGGGATGCAAAGCACGCACACATGTTCGCAAGCGTGTCCCGTCGCCTCTTGCTTCATCTCCAGTAATGTCAGTTGCCGCAGCATCGAGCGCAAGGTGAGCAAAAGAGCAATGTAAGACTAGAGACCCACGTCCCGGCTTCACGCAGCTTTTCAACGCGCCACGGTATAAGGCAAGCTCATTCATCAAGTGGGCTGGCTTAAATGTAGCTAACCACCCCTCCTCTTTCGCCAGCTCAACTTGGTGCTTTGCCCCGCCAGTGCGCAAAAAAGTTATGGCATACCAGGTGACCGCCATGTGTTATCTACTGCTGTCCATCTTTTGTTCTACTGCTCGTGCCCACTGCTTCGTCCTTCTCTTCTCTGCTCCTTGTCGCCACGCGTCCGTAATTATCGTAGCATATTCCCAAGGCGCCACGGCGATCACTCGGCAGTTGATTCTTGCCGACTTGCGTACATGATATACAGCTTCTCACCGGGTTGTTTGATTGTATGTGCCGAAGGTACTTGTAAGAGACAGGTGCGTGCAATACCGTCCTTTCCCGGGTTTCGACACCAGAACGAATGTCGCGTAAATAAACACCGAGCCTTAGACCAAACACTGTCCCTTATTCTACTGATGATGATGATGATTTCCTTTAGGCATGGCTCACATCCACTCTGGGGGATTGGCCAAGAAATTGCCCGTGCCCACTTTCTCCTGCTTCTCTTTTGTGCTTCTTGTCATCGCCCATCCGAAATCATCGCAAACACTGGCTGCACTGCAAATGCGAAATATACAGTAGAGCATTCGCATATTTCAGCGCAATGAAGATACTGCTTAGCGCATAGCAAGGCTTTCCATTGCTTTCTAATTATCTTTATCGATCAGCTCGTGAAACGCTAAATTCTGAAATTGTAGCGCACGGCAGTAGCACTATATGGCAGCACATCATTTATGTAGTTTACAACACTACCGCTGGATGGCAGTGCAGCGTTCACCGATGTAGATAAGGGCTGCGAATAAACATGAAGGCACTTGTCCGCCCAGAGACACGGCTGTCGCACCACTCTCTCGCCCGATGAGCTCGACATCGTGTCAGAACTGCGCGGCATTTGTCCCCGCTTATATCCGGCTTGCATCCTCGTGACACGAGCCGCCGCCACCGCCGTGACCACCGGTGTTCAGGGCTCCGCGGGGACGTCTACTTCCTCTGCCGCTCCGTTCTACAAGCCATGATCCAGCGGCGTCCACAGTCGGCGCTTGACTTCGACAATCCCAGTTTCTGGCCTACATGGTTGCAGCAATTCGAAGAATACGGCAACGGCCTTTACGCCACTCCGGCGGAGGTCCAAGTGTGCTCTATTGTAAGGGCCCGCAAGCCAGGGTTGTCTTCGCGTCGACCACGCTAGAAGAGGCGGATCTGAAGGACGTCACCACCGTGAAGAAGGCGTGCACCGACCACTTCGTTCACTCGCCGAATGAGCTGTTCCAGACAGCGCGCTTCAACCGCCGTACGCAGGAAGCAGGTGAAACGGCTGACGCATTTTTACTGCGCTCCGGACTATGGCCAAGTCTTGCAAATACCCCTCACCCGACGTCGAAGAGCGGCTCGTCCGATACTGTTTTCTCGTGGGTTTGCTTGACCGCAAGGTCTCGGACCAGCATTGTCGGAATCCGACAATGACGTTGCATGAAGCGCCCACGCATGTTCAATTTCATGAAAACGTGCATAATGAGCGTAGGGCTCGTGGCTCGGCAGATACATCACCGTTCGCCGTCGACCCCGCACACCTTCGCAAGGAAAGCCAGTGCCAGCCTAGAAGAAACAGCAGCTGTGCCCATTCTGAGGGCGGGCGTCACACCCTCGCGCCGACAGTCCGGCTCACAGAGCGTCCTGCAGCTTTTGCCGCAAGACTGGCCACTTCGAGGTCGTGTGCCGCACGAAGAAGCCTGTCGTGTGCCGCACGAAGAAGCCGCACGAAGAAGCATGTTTACAGCCCCGTTTGAACGCTACTGTTTTCTGCGGCTGCCGTTTGGGATCACGACTGCACAGGAGTACTTCCAGCGGGAGATGTTCCGGATCATTCAAGGCCAAGCGAGTGTGGTGAACATTATTGACGACATGCTCCTATTTGGGAAGGCATGCTCCGTGCATGACCGCCGTCTCCGACAAGCGATGGATCGGCTAGCAAATGTGGAGTGACGTTCAACCGGAAGAAGTGCTCGTTCGCCAGTTCAATTGCCAAGTTTCTTGGCGCCGTGGTCAGCGCTGAAGGCATTTCTCTAGACCCAGACAAAGTTTCGGAGATCCGAGCCATACAAGCACCCGAAGATGTCGCAGGGGTCTGTCGCCTACTGAGCCTCGTGAATCACATCGGGCGCTTCTTACCCCACGTTTCGAAGGTGACAGCGCCGATCCGAGCCTTGCGGCTCAAGAACTCTGTCGGACTTGGGGACCCTGCGCAGCAGTCTGCCTTCTCCGAACTGAAGAAGCTGGTGCGCTCGGACCCCCGTGTAGCTGGCTACAACACCGCACACAAGAGCACGATCTCGGCCGACGCCACCTGCTATGGTTTCGGGGCAGTACGTCTTCACGAGCAGCCGTCCGGTGAGCGTCCGGCCGTTGCTTGCGCATCGCGCTCCCCCACACCTACGGAACGCCGGTACAGACAAACGGGAAAAGACGCTTTGGCGGCCCGCCGGGCCGCCAAAGGTCCAAGGAATACGATACGTCTCTGGACTTCAGTTCTTCCTCGAGATGGACCATCATCCAATGGCGGCGCTCTTGGGTTCCATCGATGTTGACCTATTGCCACCACCCATCCAGTGGTTTCGCTTGAAGCTGATGCGTTTCTAGTGCCAAGTAGTCTGCGTACCGGGGTAGTTGTTGTGAACTGCCGATACGCTTTCGCGGGCACCGCTCGATTCTCCCCGTCACACCGGCTGAATAAAGTAAAGCTCTTTGCTCAAGAGGTCGTTTGGTCCTTCCCAGAAATTGTCTCGTCGCAGCTCGAGCACCTGCGCCAAGCCCAAGCCGACGACGGTGAGTGCAGTCTGCTGCTTCAGCACTGCGCCAAAGGCAAGCACGGCAGTCCCGCTTGCCTCTCCACGCGAAGAGGTACTGGCTGCACCAACGAGACCTCACCGTCTGTTACGGACTTCTTCCGAAGGAGTCCCGCATTGTCGTGTCATCCGCTCTTTAGCACCGTATGGTCGAGCTCCTCCATGGCGGGCATTAAAGGGCCCCTCACCAGGTTTGACAATTTTGAGCTAACGAGCGCAATGCATACACTGGGCGTTCCCGATCACGTCTGCCAAATTTTGCAACGCTACGCGCCGCGGAAATGGGTCAAATTTCAAGGTGAACGCTGCTTGCCCTTCCTCTCGCGGGCGCGCGCTTTAGAGAATGAGGGAATGACGTACATGAGAAAATGGCCCTACGTAGACGGTAGTGCTGTGGCGTCGCTCCTCTACGTAGACGACTGTGCTCTGACGTCGCCAACAGTAGCACGTGACACTGCGATAATTATTTGACACGACATGTGTAGTTTGTGTAATTTGTTGCTTGAATAGTATAATAACACTTGAGAGAAATAATGAGGCACACAAAGGGAATGTGTGCGTCTTTTTCATCTTTTTTTCGTGAATTGCAGCGAGATGCGGGGCTAGTGTGCCTCCCTTTCCCATGCGTTCGTGTCCCCGCGGTTAGCGCATCGAGCAGACGCCAGCCCGGGAAACGAAAGTAATGTTCTGGCGCGTTCGAGCACTCATTATGCTCATTTATTCTACCGCGTCCAAGTAAACATTAATGCGGCACTGGCTCATGATGCCGCCACTCCGTGCCCGTACAAATGTCTCAACTTTCATGCCCGTCCCGCAGAAACAGGCAGTACACCACCAAGAACGCCGACAAAACGCCCATGGCCGCTACATAAAAAAAAAGGTAGCGGCCGTGCAACGCCGCTCGCGTGCTCGGGCTGGCTCGTGCACGTCATGCGCACGTGACCATACATGCGCATGACGTGTTCATGCGTATGTGTAAAGTGAAGAGGGCAGGGACGGGATTTGGCTTGCTAAGGCTACACGGGGCGAGTGGCAAGGGTTTGAAACTCGCCTCCTCGCATCGTGGTTTCGCGCCGCTACAAATTATTGTTTTTCTCAGCTCGTAATGAACCGATTTGAAAAATTCTTGCGGCATAATACTCTTCATTCGGCACACAACAACTTCCAGCGTCTAACTAAAATTTGCTATGTGGCCTGGTGAGGGGCCCTTTAAGACATCATACGGTGCAAAGATTTAGCTCGCGAGTTAGCCTTGTGGCCGGGCATCAACAACCAGATAGACACACTGGTGTCTAGCAGCCCTACGTGCGCCGAAACCAGTGTGCAGCACTCTGAGCTCATGCGGCCGTCAACGACCCCAACTCTGCCCTGGGAACAGGTGGGCATCAAACTTTTTAATCTGAACGGCGAAGACTACGTCCTTCTGGTGGATTACCGGTCACGTTTTCCTGCAGTAATGAGCCTGCGCTCAACCAAAGCACCTGTTGTCCTCAACGACATCAAGAGCATTTTTGTGCGCCATAGAATTCCGAGACTTGTGCGCAGCAATAACGGTCCTCAGTTTGTTACAAGAGCGTTCTCCGTCTTCGCCGAGTCCGGCTTCTGCCACGTCATCAGCGGCCCCCATTTTACACAGTCGAATGGGCAGGTGGAACGTATGGTGCGGACGGTCAAAGACATGCTTCGGAAGGTGGATGATCCCTATCTGGGGCTTCTGGCATACCGGGACACCCCTGGGATAAATGGAGTGAGTCGTGCTCAGCTGCTCATGGGTAGGCGCCTGCAGAGCCGGGTGCCGAAGACGGCGCACGTGCAGGAGCCGGCCTGGCAACCTTCGGTCCCATTGACTAGGCCTGACCAAGACATCCAGAGGCACCAAGCATCTCACTTTAACCGAATACATGCGACTCCCACGCTGCAGCCTCTGAAGGCCGGTGAGCGGGTCTGGGTACAGGACGTCAACTCCCCCGTGACATTCTTGGGGCCAGCTCAACGCCCGCGCTCCTACGTGGTGGAGACTCCGGCTCGTGTGCTCCAGCGCAACCAGATGCTCCCGGTATCAATGACGGGACGTCGCGCGAGAGACACTACTAGTCCACCAAAGACTCCCGTGGCGTCCCAGACAGACATGTCTAAAATACCACCTGGAGCTGATCAAGCAGCCCAAGACCAGGGTACCGCATCGCCTCGGGAAAGCACCTGCGCTGCAGGCGCACCTCGGGGTTCTACTTCTACGCTACGTGTGTCGGGATTTGGCAGAAAGATCCGCCGGCCGAAAGGGCTCGACCTATGAATATTTGCTTTCATACCAAGAATTCCTGTACATTTGTTTTGTTTTGTTTTACCGTGAGGAGGATATACTGTAGGGCAGTACCACTAGATAGCAGCCCGGCATCTACGTAGTGTGGAACAGTACCGCTAGATGGCAGCACAGCATTCAGAGAGGTATATAAGGCCTGCAAATAAACATGAAGGCACTTGTCCGTTCGGAGACTCGGTTGTCGTGTCATTCTGTCACCCTATACATTCGACAGAAACGAGTCTTTATACAAATTGTTTACAGTTGCACAAAACCGCAGCCTAATTCGCATTACAGACTCTATAAACAAGTGCTCAACGCACAAAACGAATTGCTTTCTCAAGTTTCTGCAGCGTTCTGATCTTTTTGAAGTTGTTACTCACTCGATGCTTTCTGGCTTCCCGAAAATGTGATGCATAACAAAAGGACCAAAATAACTGCAGGTAGATTCATCTTTCGTAGTGAACGTGCGTTGGCTGAAGTAAAAGAAGATGGACATTTATAAACATTTCAATCGAGACATGGTTCGTCGGACACATTTCACGAAAAAATACAACTAGCTAAAATACACGGCGTTATGATCGTCCAAACAAATGTTCGGCAAGTATATTGACAATGACAAATTTAAGCTTGCGAGAGCTCATGACAATAGAAGCCTATATGATATATACGGATTTGTGCAAATGCTAGAGGTATATTGTGTAAAATATGACGCATGATACGATTTGTGACAAAGCATGAGTGAAGAAGTTGCATAAATGCGAAAGATACGTTTTTAACGTTTCTTCTAAAGCTATGTTACACTCAAGCGGTCGCATATACATTTGACACAAGTATTTCATTACAACATATTTTTATTCTTGTACTTCATAAAAGTTGCTTTGCGATGGCGAACGCACGAAAAAAAATACAGGATCTCTGAAGAATTGGACTGCTTACGCCTAGATGGCTTCAAGGCCATCGCATGTTTCATTAAAGTATACCCATGACAAAGTAAGTTTTGCCGCAAGGGCGAAACAGTGAGTGATATAGCATCAAATTGGAATGGTAAACAACGAAAGGCTAGCAGCTCACTACTTTAGCAAATGTGGACCCTGCAGCGAGGGGAGTAACATTCGTGCTGTGTATGGCTCCAACATCAACGTTTGCGATAATAGCACAACACGCACAAAACTATCAGCCATTTCTTGAACAACCCTTCAGAAATAGGATAGGGAGAACAGGCGACCAAGCTCTGTTAGTCAAGGTCGAACGCTCTCCAGCTTCTATATTCACGCGGTGCGAGGAACATGGACGGGGCGACACCTTTAAAGCACGCCCTTTGGCCCTTTGCGCCATCAAGCAGGTGATAATGAAAACGGCTCCGACATACTGAAGCTGCTGAGAGGTGTGCGTACAGCCAACCGTAAATGGTGCATATTAATAGCTCACCGTTATCTTACTGGAGAATGTAAGCGTGTGTGGCCGAGTGGTTCTTCATTCGCTGCGGAGTGATGGATGGGAGGTTTGAATCTCTGGTCGCCCGTTTCGGAATACTTTTTTTCTGAACTAGTTTTGTGATGTTTTTCTTTCAGCAGCATCTACATTTAAATGCGAACAAAAATCTGCACACGTTTGAAATAGATATACAAATCAAAAGAGCTCGAACAACGCGTGCAAAGGCTCAGTTTAATGTCATACATATCTTCTTGCCGAGTTGCCTGATAGCTTCGTTATTCTACTTTTTATAAGCCAGATTACAATACGACCACGCTTGTCCGCAGGTTTTATATTAATGCCATTCTTCTTTGCGAGTTGTTTCAAGGCTCACTTGTAATACACAAGTGCTCTTAGATTTTCGTCTTCTTGTGTTCCAAGAGTATTGTTCGAGTAGGTGGATACGTATCCCGACCAAATGCTCGGAGCTTTAAACTCGAGACGGTAGCATCTTCTTTCCGTCCGCTTCATTCATTCAGATTCCCCCTCCCACCAACAACGCTCAACATGCTCCCTCGTGTATTGCAAAAATGAGCGTAATTTCTAATCTCGAACGACTATGGAAGACGAGATGGAAACTGCTAGCTTGCTGGTGGGGACAATTGGTGAAGCAGGGGCCACTTAGGTTTCTTTATGCTAAGAGACACTAGCTCCATCGCAACATCCACTTGTGTGTCTATTCATCTTTAACATTACTAGAACATAATGTCGGCTCTCGTCTATACACACGTCTACTCACACATAACTCATCGCACTACCGTTCACAGGCCACCAACCTTTTTGTTGAATGGAGGCGTAAGTTTTTCATAAGAATACCTCGTGTGTGTCGCGTCTTATATGAAAGTTTTCTTTCTAGATTGCAACTATTTAGAATTCGTATTTTAACATATGATATCAAATGACGCTACGTAAAGCATCGATTACGTGAGATATCAGTGTTACACAGCATTTACACAATGATCTAAAAATGCTTATTATAGTGTAATGCACTCATGAGTCGACTCACTCAGACCTAATCAGACTCCGATCGGTCCGTGAGTCTGAGTGAGTCCGGGTGAGTAATATTTTGTTCATTCTGTGTCCAAGCATGGTCCCTCAATACTTTTTACTGGTCATAAAACTCCCGCGAAAGTTTCATATAGGGACAAAAGTGGGCACCAGAGGCGCCACTGCAAGCAGAAGGACTTTGATCTACCGTGCTTGATAGGGCAGTTGCGCGTTTCTGAATGTGTTCGCCGTCAAATACACTTCAGATATTTTCCTTATCCGTGGTCTCGCTAACAAGTCATAGCAGTGAATAGTGTTGTCAATATGGTACATGATGCGCGTTGTCAAATTGCCCAAGTCATTGATTGCTGGCAATGTTTTGACTGAGTGTGCCTGTCAAGTGACGGGTATGTTCTTGACGTTCCTACATTTCTCGATTCCTGCATAGTCGCTTTCGGGCTTAAACTGAACACTGTGATTGGTTCTAGATGACTGACAGGTTAACGTATTTTGCACTAGAGGTTGCGGAGTAGCCGTGCACTGGCTGCACGCAACGCTCATTGTCACTTTATTCTATAGCGCATCACAAAGCGGCAAATAGAAGTTCGCGTGCCAATAAATGAGCCTCTATGTCAGGCTAACTTGGCATTAATAGTTTTGAAGTACCTCTTGAGGGATATCATTAATGAAACATGCCTTTAAAAATCAAAAGCACAGATTGAGATAACACAAAACGGAGGGATACTCGTGTTTCCTTTTTTTTTCTTTGGTGTAAAATAATTAGGTGAAACTAATGTGCGCTGCTTTTGCTAGATATAGGCCCTATGTGCGATTTTCAAGCGAAAGGTTTTGATTTTAAGCATGCAGATTTCATAACACTGCCGAGTTCTAATATACGCGGCCCTTTTTCTATCCATTCCCATATGTGGCGTTTTTTTTCCTGAAAGAGACAAATGCACTTTTTCTGAAGCTGCGAAAAACGCACTTTTTTGCTACTACCAATATGGTCGGGCCTGCTCCTACAATTTTTTGCCAGTGTGTTTCTGTCCCCTAAATAGGTCAAATCTGTCTTGCGGCTAAAATCTATATAGCCCACTATCGTCGCTATTTAGGAGTAAAGATTGTACTTGGCTCTTATAGATTGAAACATTCCATTTGGGCTTACAATAGCTTATAAAAGAAGTCTAAAACGATTCGAATGTACAGTATAGCAATATTTTGCGATAAAATTAACATCATTCTTGTGCTTCTGTCGGTGCCGTCTTCCGTCGCATGCGCGTAATGGCGATGACTAGACTTGAAGAGCGAGTGGTCCTACCTGGCAAAAGGCGCACTATTCTGGATTGTCGGCAGCGTTTTCTAGATGTCAAGATGTTATTGGCATCTATTGAAGGCTTTGAAAAGTGCTCCAGCTCTTCCTCGAAGCTCGTTTTATGCCGTACCGTTTCGGACTTCTTCTTCTTCAAGGAATATATTGGTGCCCACTATCTTCATTTCATATATCTCTTATTTCAAATTTATCGTCTTCCAGCGAAAGAAGGACATGATACTGCAGAGCTAAACTCGAAAAGAAACGCTAAGAGGCACACAGAAGTAGGAAAGTCGGTCTCTTACCCTTAATATTCGAGTTTTGCCCTACAACATCATGTCCATCAGTAAGTGCAAAATCGCCCGAGAAAAAACTAATTGCGGAACGTAAACACGAACGCAAAGCAACGAGGACACAAATGAAACAGATTGGGTGAGATCATGTTGCTTGTTTTGGTCACGATTGTTGACGCAGCGCTGGTTTAATGGATGTGGCTCAGTTTGATTGAAACAGGTGCAGCATTTGGCTCATTTTTTATTAGAAAATGCCTTTTTCAGTTCGCGTTACAATCAGGACTGGCCCCATTTTTATTCCAACTGTTTTAGAAGTTAAAGATACTTAGGCGCGCTTTACGCTCCCGTGAAATATAGCCCAGTTTCGGTTTCTGCATTTGGCTCTTTTTGAAAAAAAAACGCCACATATACTGTCGCAATGACCACCACGAGTTCTAAGTTGGCGTTCCAGTTAGCCACCCTGTTCCTTCTATGTAAACGCCACCGCAAATCGAAATCAACCCGGAGCTTCCATCAGCCCAGTTATTCAGCTTAAACTGATCAATTATACATAAAACTGCATTACTCTTCTTGAACCATTCTCGAAATTTTCTCGATTCAGCGACAGCACCAGCAAACAGCGCTATCAAAGTAAAACAAAATATTGCATTCTAGCCCACGGCACCACTTTTTAGTTTCTATCGTTATCCAGAAAGCAAACGCACACACTCCGAACACCGCACTTTACATAAAGCTCCAAACACGCTCACACACACAATACACACACAATTCTAGGCACGGCGTCTTCCACCAGTCTTGGTCGATCTCGAGGCAGTGAAACGAGGTTTCCATTCACTGTGTACACGACCGAACAAACAATGTCACTTGCATCTAAATGTTTTACAGCGAAAGCTGTTATGAGATCATTTCACCGGCCGTTTTTGGCGCTGTAGTTGTCCGCCGCCGCCGCCGGTGTCCGTAGCCAGTATCGCTCGAAATAAGAAAAAAAAACAAAAACGAGGTTCGAACCTGGGCCCTCTGCGTGGGAGCCCAGTATTCAACATCTGAGCCATGCCGGTGCTTGAAACTGCTTTGCAAAAAGGTCCTATACAGGCTTGATGTCTGGAAGGAACCACATTAGCATATGCAATATAGCGTGGTAGAAGAGTAAAATAAGCACCAAGCGTCGCACAACGCAAATTCTGTAACCAGGCGTCACACAATGCGAATCGCGCAACGAGTAGGTTGTTGAATGCTTCCAACCCATTACAAAGGTCTCTGCCATAATTCTTCATCGTCATCAGGCACAGCATCAACAAAGTGCGCATAATCCCTTACATGCATTTAGCAGGTACCAACGCTCTCCGTAGAATGACGAAAAATGGCACAGTGCCTGCTGCCCTACTTCTCAAAAATTACAATGATTTTAGCGTAGTGGGTTCCTCGCAAATGCACTTGCATTGGTTGCCAAGGAAGCCCATAAGCACATGATCCATTTCCTCGGGGTCTCAGCAAAGTTCTTCGCCCTCCCCCCCATCTCTCTCCCGCGTCAACGTATGTTATACAGCATGACGGGAGAGGGAAATAGCGACCGGGCGTCACCCAATGCAAATTACATAACTGGTGGGCCGTTTAAAGATTCCAACCCATTACAAAGGGCTGAGCCATAATTCTTCATCGTCATCAGTCGTCGCGTCAACAAAGTGCACATAATGCCTTACATACCTGCAGCTGGTGCCTCGCTTCTCCGCAGAATGACGAATAATGGCTTAGTAGGCGCTTCCCAACTTCACAAAATTGTGATTTATGGCGTAGTGGGTACCTTTCTAGTGCACTTGTATTGTAGCCCCAAGAGAGCTTAACGGGCTCTAGAAACGCCGCTCTTCCAGCTTTCGCTGTGACTGTGCTGCGGGTTCAGCGCAGGCTTGGCGTTTTTTTCGCGCACGCGAACGTACTTGGAGTCGAACGAAAATCCGACAGTCTCCTGTCGCGGGATTGCTCGTTTCCACCTGTCGCGTTGTTCTACGTCAGCTGGTAAACAGAACAGGCAGACTTTTTCGAGGGTGCCCTTGTATCCCGAACGACAGCCCGGTACGCAGCAGGCGTTGGGCATCGCTGTCAAGACGAGGTGACCGCGAAAAGAAAAAGAGGGGTGCAACCAGTAGAAACAACACCGCTCCGCGCAAACACTACGCTAATGGCGCCCAGCAGCAGCCGGCTTCCTCGTCCCCCTTATAGCACGCCAGCGCCGCGGCTCGGAATGAACGGGCGGTATATGAAGCTCTCTCATCGAGTTACGCGGGAGTTTCATGACCACTAAAAGTATTGAGGGAGCATGGTCCAAGTTAGTTCGGTTAAGGAAAATATCGGTTAGTCTGAGTACGAGTGAGTGCGGTTGATGAACATTTTGGTGAGTCTAAGTGAGCCCTAAGCGCAACATATATTCATTGAGTGAGCCTGAGTGAACTCCACTTTTCTTGCTGTCCTATGATTGTGTCGTAAATAAATGTATAAGTATCAAAGAAAAATAAGAAAAAATAGCGCGACAGTGCGTCAGTGCTTGAGGGTGTGCCTGGAACAAGAAGCTGAGACGCAATATATGAGATGTGCTGACACAGTATAGCCTCGTTGCTACACACTTCATATGTTGTGTTATCAAGTGACCTCACTTGTATCCTTCCCTGTCATTAAGTCTGCTTTCTTTTTTGTCACATTACTTAGCTATGTAAATTAGATGGTATGGCTTAAACGTGTGTCACCTTGGCCTCTATACTACACAGGCAAGCCAGTGCACACAAATTGATTGTATCACACCTATTTTTGCGGTGTGATAGCACACGACTAAGAGAAAGCGCAGTCAATACGGGCCCTGCCCTTAACATAACGCGCAAGAAGATTGCAGGTATACCGGAGGTCAACTGGCCGTGAAGGTAAGTTTCTTTCTTGTTACTAAGCACAATAAAAACAACTATTTTATTCATTCAGAGAATTTGATGCATTCCGTGTGGCATGTTTCATGTGCTCTAATAGTGATGTGTTTCTTTCTGATGTTGCCAAAACACTGATGTTGCCAAAAACGTGTGCCGAGATTTTGAAACACATCACTCAAACTAATTCTAAGTTATGAATAGCGGTATGCATGGAATACATTAAATTGAGAGTAGCTTCTTATTTTGCACATGACCAATGTTTCGCCCACAGCCGCTAAAATACTACAGTTGCTGCTGATCAAAATATTAACAGGATGTTTTTCTTCAAACCGTACTTGCTTCCTTTATCGCTGCAGAGTATGTCTATCTCAACAGAATTTCCTTAGATATTTGCAGCAAACCCTGTTCTCACAATCTGTGCGAGTCATTTGCACAAGAAGGCAATATTTTGCTCACGAACCTCCCACCCAGCTCGAACTATAGAACTGAAGTTTGACAAGATATTTCCTTGAAACACAATGTGTCTGGGCCTAAGTTATGCGAGTTAACATGGCTTATCAAAGTTTCAACTTGTCCCTGAGCAAATCATTTCTTTCGTAGTGAGTTCCCTAACATGAATATTCAGCAGTTAATGTTTGCAGAACATTCACACACAGCTACTCCTCTTTTTAACAGTAGAATCTGAAGCACTCACCAATGCACGCATAAGCGTAACTCAGAAGAAAGTAATTTTTATAGTAGTGGCGCTATATCGCTGCGGTGTCTCCTCCTGGAGGATCACTTAGTCGTCATATGGCAGATAGAAAATGTGCAGTTTGGCTCATTTGCACACCCGCCAGTCATGCGGCTAACCCTGGTGAAGTAGCCTGACTGGTGTTTAATTATATACAAAAGTGCTGATAGTCAACATATTTGCTCGGTAGTTTTATTTTTCTGAATACATTGATACAATGGCTGCCTCGGGATGGCTGATATTTTGCAATTTGAACTTTAAAGTTAAAACTTCAGTAGACATATCAACGCAGCAATTAAATGGCGAGTCATGTGGCCCTCTCCGGAGCGAATCTTTCGTAAAATTTTTACGCACATGTACTGGCGACAGCAAGTTCATACGTTCAAATACCAGAACTACGCACGCACGTCAGAAAAGAGCGATGCTGATAACGTGCATGAAGAACGTAAGTGATAGCCTTTCAAAGCGGTGCAAAGACCCCAATTGTTGTAATTAAAGTTATTCAACTGGAATTTTAAATGATGATCTTTTGAGAAGCCTCTGCGGCTACAGTGCTCAGCTTTTTTGAGATATGACTCTCGCCGTTGTTCACAGCCGTACAGCAAACTACAGCGAACACGTAGTTTTGGCGCCGTCCTATATTTAAATGTTCCCATAATTTAGAGCTTTCATTTATTCTCTAAGACACGTCACATGAACAGAACCGCAGAAAATGTCACATTTACTTCGAGAGTTCATTAACATTATATTCTCAGCGCCACCATCCTGTCTTTGTAATGACAGCACCCACTATAACGGTAACCGAAGGGGTCATTGGTGCTGGCGTGGGCTGGGCGTCTATATGTAACGAACAAATAAGAGGCATGAGAAGATACACTCTTCTGTGGGTACTAGGATAACAAGAGGGCATTCAGTGCATTATCACACTAAGTTATATTGAAAGGCCTAGAATCGATTAACGGCAGTCTACGAGAATATGAGTATGAACGATTATTTGCAACAGGAGACCTAGTATAACTTAGGGCTCGGTTACGTCCGAAAGTTTTGACTACTCAAATAGATGCACGCTACTGGCAACCATTTTATTATGTGCCTCAGAAAGCTTGCCGGTGAGCTGCAAAATCTGAAAGGTATAGGGGCAGATGTTTATTCATACGATGTCACCTTACGGACAAAGGGTGGGCCTGATACATATAAGCGAAATGCCCTCCAGGAAGCATTAGATAAAATACAAGCTGTCGTAAAGCTGGGCGGAACTTCAATATAGTGCGGAAAGCGTGTTTACATAGGTGCGTAACGCGAGCAGGCAGACACATGTACTGACAGTGGTATCACAAGTCTTTCTCTGAAAATAAATTATTTTGGAGTTCATCATGACGAAAAAAACACAGTCACGTCTCTAAAGGTGACGTCGCTTTTCTTTCTTTCAAAATGTTCTCAAACCGTAGGCGTAAGGATACAAATTATTTGTCATAGAAACTAATTCCATGGTAGAGAAATGCACTTTCCAGCTTGAGCTACATTACAGCGAGCGCGCCATAATACTCTCTATTCCTTTTTTATTAATGCAATCTCTCTCGGTATAGTTTAGACAACGCACTGCCAAAATATCATGTGTTCGTGGTAAGCATGTATGTATTTATGCATTTAACAGTTCATGCGTGTCATGCCTTCCAGAAATGCCTTCCAGTAGAAATTCCCTCCAGTAGAAGATACACATCGTCGAACCCGCAGTGTTTCTTTGAAAATAAATGACGTTGGAGCTTACGATGACGAAAAAACACAGTGACGTCTCTAAAGGTGACGTCTCTTTTCTTTGTTTCGAAATGTTCTCGAACCGTAGGTGTAAGGATACAAATTATTTGTCATAGAAAACAGCTTGCTTCTCGAGTGTTGACACTGGTCCCGTGGTAGAGAAAGGCGCTTTCCAGCTTTAGCTACATTACAGAGAGCGTGCTATAATACTCTAAAATACTTGTTTTTTAGCGTAATCCCGCTAGGTATAAAACGTACTGCCAAATTAACGTGTGTTCGTGGTGAGCATGCATATATTTATTCATTTGACATTTCATTCGTGTCATGCACGGGATAACATCATAGGCACAAGGAGAGTCTACAAATAGACATTTTGCAGAATATGTCAGTTTTAGCAAAATCCGCTGACACAAGTTCGCACTGAACTGAGGCTTGTCATATGTATGAAAAACAAGTAAATCAAGAAAAACTATTCTTTCACAAGTAAGTTGAAGAACAGGTTCTTCTGACACATCTCTCAACAGAGAGATGTGACTCTTAAGAGGTAATTACGTGCTGCGACTTTATCACGTGCTGTGACGTTATTACGTGCTGTGATTTTGTTAAGATAATATTATGACGTTATTTGAAATGCGGAAGCACTTATAGCCCGACTCAACGTGAAAATCGTCCGTTTTTCCGTCCACCCCTCTGCAATTTAAGGCTGCAGTATGATTGGTATAAAAATAAATGAATGAAAGAAACGAATTTTTTTCCCGTTACCGGGCTTCAACTTCTCCGGAGACGAGTGTAATAACCTCTAGGCTGCGCGCTTTTTTTTATTTCTCTTGCACTGGTTTTGTGTGCACATCACGTACATTGCAGATTATAGGATGTAGAAACAATAAAGTGTACCAGCGCTTCTCGGTAGACACGACTTTCAAATTTCTTCGCCATTATCGTGGTTTTTACCCTAGAGAACCCCACGCGTACTTATTCTGTACTTCCTGAAATTCAAAACACTTGGACATGCATTCTCGAAAATGCATTAGTGTGGGCCCTGAAACCCGCTCACAATGAAAACCTACCATGCGGGCCCTCTACAAGCAGTAAAGGTTGTTTAGCATAGCTAGGTCAAACGACAATCTATCTCCTTTCCTTATAGACAAAAATCTGATGCAATATAGCACTAGGTAAAAATCCGTCTTCACGGTCTCTTGAGGTACACATTTCAAATATACACGGTTTCCCAGCAATGTAATAGATTGTGGTTTCGAGTCGATGGTTTTTAGAAATAAGACGATCCGATCCCAAAGGCGCCAATGGATTCTATAGCAATAGATGGGAATGTTATGCGAAATAAAGCTAGCAGCTAATTCTTGTAGCATCGAACCTGGCCAAATTCAACGAAACACTGGTGCAAGAAAAGACCACTGCAGCGAGAGAAGCGACTTTCGCGCGGTCGATCAATTCATTACAAACCTATCGGTGACACTAGCACGTACAGGCTCGTCCACTTTTTAGGCGATCACAGCCTAGCGTGGTTACGTAAGGTCACTGGGACCTGGAAAGTACCGCAATCCTTTATTGTGACCCGCCACGGTGGTCTATGGTTATCGCGCTCGTCTGCTGAAGGTCACGGGATGGAATTCCTGTCGCGGCCACCGCATTTCGGTGGATGCGAAATGCTAGAGGCCAGGGTACTTAGATTCAGGTGCATGTTAAGAACGCCAGGAGGCTCACCTTCTAGTCTATCTTTACATTGTCGAGATTGTAAGTGCACGCCAAAATTCGATGAATGCGCAGTGTTGTACCGTCATAGAAATGAAGAAACGCGCCTGATGATTGAAGCATGGCATATCGAGAATAGTGGTAGCGCGTGCGTGAGCCAACCGTCGATTAACTTGCATAAGGATGAAATCAAATGCCTTAACAGTTATCTTCCACGTAGACCGCCACGCGTGCCGGATTGATAGGTTCGCCTGTTGCATGGGCATGCGCAGATAAGTTTTCGTGCCTTCTTTCTTTTCAGCCGTTGTGCGTCTCTTCAGTTGCTAGTCGGCGTTTGTGGTGTCCTGACTTCTTTCTTGTGTCCGTGTTTGCACGCCCTGTCTTTTTAGAATTAAGAACACCGTATTAGCAAAATTTCTGGAGCCCTCCACTATGGTGTCCCTCGTAATTATATTGTGGTTGCGGGATGTAAAACCCAATATCAATAATTTTTAGGCCTCATGTGCGCCGCCACGCCGCAGACGGGTCACTCGGCATCACGTGATGGCTTTTCTTCATAGAAGGTCCACGCCGGGCTTCGGCGGACGCGCTGAAAAAGCTATTGCTCGCGCACACCACGTCTTCACGCCATCGATGTGGCCTTATTTTGTGTATAATGCAAGCTGGGGCACATGTGGCCTTCGAGTACAACAAAAATATCCAGAGCAGGCGACCAGTTGCTGTCCGTTTGTGTGGTTGCGCCGCATAAAGTGCGAGAAATTGCCTCTCACGAGCAAGGTACGCTCGGTCATCGTAGTTGTTTTTTCTGATGAACATTTGATTAGGCGTCGCATATGGCGCAAACTTTATTGATTATCCGGCAGACTTATGGCCCTGGCTCAGGTCTCCCATCTCTGGACATCGAGGCCTTGCCTCTCCGCTGCTTTGCGGGCCTGCAGGACTGCCCAGAGGTGGTCGGCGAGCATGGAGCTGCGCAAAACGGCTTCCCCTCTCGCCGAGAGGGGAAGCCCAACTTCTTACCAATCACTTGAAACGTGGTGTCGCTTGTGGATTTTGCCAAGCCCTTTCACGCCACAGTCTTCCCGTTCCTCGCACGCCTCGAAAGACGAAGAGCTGGCTGCCCAGCTTCTACTCAACGCGCTGGTCAGTCACAAGTATAAAACAGTCAAAGCAAGCCAACCCAATATTCACATATAACTTTGCGGTAGGAAATGCTCAAACCACGAGTGCTTTTGCCCAGTTGTGCATGTCATTGAGAGAATCACTGCTAAATATTAGTAGAAAAGGACGATGTTAAAACAAGTGCGTTCAAAATTTGGAGGAATGTATGAGCCCCCGTTTCCATTGTAAAGCGCACCCGTCGACCTCTTTATTCGAATGCACTGACTCGACTCTAATAACTATTCCGTCTCTTCTGGTCTTCTACACAGTTTTCAACATCCTCCGCGCCCCCACACTGGCGCAAAACATTTAAAATGTATAGCATGCACAGTTTGTAAGGACGCACTGCTTGTTCATTATTATTTGTATCAGCACCATATCAATCCTGATGGAATTATCTTGGTTTCCTGCAGAGCCTGGTCTTCCAACGATGCATCCGACACTTGTTCCACACCCGTGTGAACGCGTTTGCCTTGATGAACTTGTGCTGTCCATGAGCAGTTGTCATTGGCGTGAAAATTCACAATAAAGACTCTTGCATAATGTTCTGGTGTGGCCTTTCTGCAATCGATGAGTGAAAAGATATCTGAAATCGACTTGCTCTTCTAAACACTCCACGGCAACATCAAATGTTTCATTTTGATGCTCCAAGCTATGATAGTTTGTTTTTGCTTGTCCTGAGTGCTACCAAATGCCACTGGACAATCTAGTTGAAGAATGACTCAAGAAAGATAGGCCATTCCGACCCATTCATCATTCCATGCATCGACTTGTCGTACTGCTTTCTTTTGTCACCCAATCTTTAAGGATGTCAAAAAGCTTATCCATTCTGTCTGCAATTTCGGCTGTATATTTAGCATCAATGGGAAGCTTCAAAATGGTTATGAGGGTGAGGAGTGTCGTAGAGACAGCTTCACTGAATACTTCTGTGGCATACTTCGCTTTCAATTCAGCAAAGCGCATTCTGTAGATCTGTTGCTCTTTGCGCTTCTTTGTCAATATAGTCTTAGTTGTTTCGTTGGTATTTTTAAGGCCTGATCTACGTTTTGAGTTTCCTGGTAAAGTAATGATGCCACTTCTCCTAATGATGTCACCAAACCACAAAGCACCTCGTAAACAATATAAGCGTTACATTGGGCTGTTCAGAAAAAAAGTCGGGTCGGGTTATTCATGAATGTTTGAGATGGTACTAACATACATTTGGCCACAGACAGACCGGAATACAACCAGTGAAAAACAGAACCCTTCACGTGCATTTCAGAAAGGTTCCCTGACATGTACAAAAATTGGTTCACGAAAAGAAACGGTACTTGGGGAAGACATATAACAACTAAACGGTATTCTCTGACGTACACCTAACAAAAAGTAGGCCGACTGAAGAATGCCGACGATCCCTAAGCGAACATCGCGAATGTAGCGCTGACGCAGATTTTAACCTATATTTCTTGCGAATAGCCTCCTAAATGTTCCGTCTTTTACTTATGGGTGTGGAAGAAGAGGCCTACCTTAAAAAGGCCAGCAATATTTCGAATACACTGCAATGACCATCCATGACATCCATGTAAAAGTTAGTCATTCACGATGGCACGCTGTTCTCTTTTAGGCGTTCACTGACCGTAAAAAAACTTTACCTTACTGACTAAATGCTACGACCTATAATACTAACGCAGGACTACTAAAATTAGCAACCCGTATTTTTCAGCTCTTAACCTAATTTCAGATACGCGCATGAGAGTTTCCCATCTGGAACTTCAGTAAAATCTCTGGACAATTTCGAACCGTGCTGTCAAACACACGTCATCCTCTTCCTTAAAAAAGACTATTAGGAGCGGCAGAATCAACAAATGCGGTGGCCGATATATAAAAAAAACATATTTGATAGAGGTTCGGCGGGTACGCATTGTAATCAAAGTGCTTGCGTCGGTCTTTCTTAGTGATTACTGCTGTATTGTATTCGAAGTCAATACAGAAGAAATTTCTTTATCGTCATGATTTTATTCTACCATGAGACTATGGCCCCCAAACTTCTTGATCTTCATGATTTTATTCTACCATGAGACTATGGCCCCTAAACTTCTTGATCGTGATGCTTATACTGTACCATATTGTAACGACGCGGGATCGATGAGGACACGGAGAACGACAGGCAAACACGTGCTATCATTCAGAGAAACTGCAACATCTCGTTCGTCCCCGCGATGCGCTAGGAACACTCGCGATGCGCTAGGAACACTTGCGCTGCTTCGTTGCCGTCGCCACTGGCACATACGCGGGGCATTATTCCCCCTTTAAAAAGAAACATCGCCCCGATGTTAAACGATCAGAAAGCAAGGCAAAAAAAATTACAGCATATCCACGGGGTGAATGATTATGAGTGGGGCGAAGCTCCGGAGGGAATCATCCGTAAACCGTGAAACTCTTCTGTGAAATTCGCCCAGTACATAATATAAAGAGTGTGAAACACCGTGTATATATTAAACATCAAACTTTTAGTGTACAGTTGGTTTACGTGGTCCCTTCATTATCACCCCTTTGTGATCGGTGAAATGCAGGGAAATGTCCGCTCCCGAGCCAAAGAGAAAGCCCGCCAAGAGCGACCGCGTTCCCCGCTCGCCCTGTGAGAATTAACGGCAAGGCTAGAGTGAAGACACGACGCGCGTAGCGTTCCTCTTCGCGTTCCACGACGCGAGGTCGGTAGCATGCCCAACGAAAGCCAACAGAACGCGATCGTGCAAGTGCTCCGGCTTCGCAAACAATGCACGGCGTTTGCTGCACATAAAGCGTCCCAAAACCAAACATCTTGCTCAAGGTGTGCTTTGCGTTTTTCGTAGCAATAATTTCTTTAGCATGTACATTATGACGAAAAGTTGAAACTCACTAGAGTACATCGCCCGCAAAGTATGTCTTTTAGTGTGATTAAATGAAGGAACACTACATTGTCTGGTAAATTATGATATCTAGTGAAGTGCTCATCTAGTGAGCAATTCAACAAACTAGAGATGGCTATATACATACATACATACATACATACATACATACATACATACATACATACATACATACATACATACATACATACTACACTACTACTACTACTACTACTACAGAGGAGGGAACGACCCACACCCTAAGGAGCTTCGCCCCTAAGACTGCGCAGTGAGTCACTGCAAGTATGGCTTCATCTGAAGCACGTGAACAATTTCTGGTGAACGTTTTCGGCGCTTTGAACTCTGAGAGCCATCCGTAACAACCTCGTAGTTAACCTCATTGATGCGTCGAAGAACTGAGTAAGGTCCGAAGTATCTTCACTATAGCTTTTCGGAGAGCCCACGCCGACGAATAGGTGTCCATACCCACACTTTGTCAGCAGGAGTTTGAGCTGATCTTGCTTGACCATCGGAAGGCTCGGGCTGACGTCAAAATCTGGTTCGGGACCTCTATTCGTCGAAGCAGGTTCGTCAGCATCGACGAAGGCGAAAGCATCCCTGGTGGCTACACATTCGTCGATGTAGGCAACCGTCGTACCAATGTTGAGGTGCCTATATTCGTGGCTGAAGTTTGTCAGCACTACCTTTGCTTTACCGTCACGCAGATCGGCTATACCTCGTGCGACGCAAATTTGACGGTTCAGGAGTCGGTGCTGATCGCCCTCGATGACGCCTTCAAGTTTCGCATGTTTTTCGGTGCCGACGGAAATAATGATGCTGGAGCGCGGCGGAACGGTCACCTGCTCTTCTATCACATTCAATGCATGGTTCCCTGGCGTCGCGTGGGGCGGGAGCGCTTTGTCTGAGGTTAGTGTTATCGACTCAGACCTCAGGTCGATGACGGCGCCGTGGTCACTTAGGAAGACCATTCCAAGTATCACATCCCTGGAGCACTTTTGTAGGATTACAAAGCTCTCAGGATAAGTCCGGTTATTGATGGTGACTCTCGCCCTGCAGACACCAATCGGCGTTATCAGATGGCCTCCAGGGGTCCCGATCTCGGGGCCTTCGCAAGGAGTCCTAACTTTCTTCAACTTTGCTACAAACGGCCCTCTGATGACGGTATAGTCGGCTCCAGTATCTACGAGAGCGGTGACGTTGTGGCCGTCGATCAGAACGTCCAGGTCGCTAGCCTACCGTCTCGCGTTGCGCTTACGTCGCGGCGTCGGGTCACGGCTACGTCGGTTTGCACCACTGCTTCCGTGTTTCGTCGTCAGGTCTGCTTCCGGTCGCAAAGTTTGGATTTCACGGCGTCGTTCGGCGTGCGGCGGGGGCTCGGAACTTCGTCGCGGCGTCGTCGTCGACGGCGGAGGATCTTCAGCATTTCGTCGTTCAGCAACCGCACCTCCATCGGTTGCTGCTGCTGGCGGTGCGGTGACATGTAGCGGCCGGGCGACGGCGAGCGGGAAGGTCGTCGTTCTTGCCACTGTGTTCCGGTGAGGTAGTCGTCGAAGTCGCGAGGCCGTTCGCCTGGCTGCGGGCGCGGCGCGTTTACGGCGAATCCGCGTAGCCCCATATGACGGTACTGGCAGCGGCGGTACGTGTGGCCGGCCTCACCGCAGTGGTAGCAGAGCGGGCGGTTGTCAGGGGCGTGCCAAACGTCGGTCTTCCTTGGGGCGTAGCGCGGGGCATAGCGCTGGGCGATAGGAGGATGGTAAGGTGTTGGTGGTGATGACGGCGGCGGCGTCTGGCGGCACAAGTGCTGTGGCGGCGCGGCGTCTTGACGTGGACGAGGATCGGGGGCGCTTCGTCGGCTGCAGCAGCATGGTTCATTGCTTGCAGCTGTGGCTGCGCTGACTCGGGGGTGCCCAGCGACTGCTGGATTTCCTCGTGGACCATGTCGGCGGTCGAATGCACTAGAGGCTGCGCTGAAGGCAACAGCTTGCGCATCTCCTCCCGCGCTATCGCTCTGATGGTGTCACGCAGGTCATCAGATTGCAGCGCCTGAACCTCCCCATACGTCGTCGTAGGAATGCGGCAGTTGTACTGCCTAGTGCGAATTTATAGTGCCTTTTCGTTTGTGGTGGCCTCCGAAACGAAATCCGAGACCGTCTTCGGCGGGTTGCGCACAAGTACGGCGAAAAGTTCTTCCTTCACTCCCCGCATCAGTAAGCGAACTTTCTTTTCTTTGGACATGGCTGGATCGGCATGGCCAAATAGGCGGGGCATTTCTTCGGTGTACAGTCTGATGTTCTCATTGGGAAGCTGTAACGGGTTCCGAGAAGGGTTTCAGCCCTTTCTTTCCGGATCACGCTCGTGAAGGTATTGAGAAATCCGGTGCGAAAGAGGCCCCATGGTGTTAGCCTGGACTCTCGATTCTCGAACCAGGTCCTTGCGCCATCTTCAAGGGCGAAGTAGACATTGCGTAGCTTCTCGTCGCAGTCCCAGTTGTTGAACGTGGAGACCCGGTCATATGCCTCCAGCCAGCTTTCTGGATCCTCGCGTGGTGATCCGCGGAATGTCGGCGGCTCCCTCGGTTGATGCATGACGACCGTTGTAGGCGCCACAGCGGCTGTCATTGTGGCTGATGTCTTCTTCGTTGTGATCCTGGTCTTGTCCGGTAGGGGTCCGTATTGAGGTGGTAGTACTTCCAGTCTGCGGCTGGCTCGACTGTCGCTGATGGTGTCGGTGTCTTCTTCGCGACGTGGGCTGGGTTCACGGCTTGACGGGGGCGTCCGGAACACGAACGAGCAGCACCTCCACCAGATGTCACGTGGTCGTGACGTCGACGAAGACCGCAGGCGACGTGTCCAAGATGAAACTCTTTATTTGGCCGAACTTGTGGCCGAGAAACGCAAAGGTTATTTACTGCAATACACCCGGTATGCACTGATAGCGGCGAACAGAGCGTCGACCGTCGATCAACTGACAAGCGGTCAAGCGCGTCGGCTTTTATACAGGCGCTATTGAACTTTCCAGCGATATCGCTGGTGGCGGCGTTATCTCTCGACAAAGCTGAAGCATTCGCGTGCGGCGCGCAATCTTAAGAAAACGATCTACTACAATCGCGAAGATTCTCAAACACTGCTTCGCGGACAGCGTCGAGCGTTGATAACCGTCCTTGCTGGTCAAACCCGAATACATCAAAATAAATCAAGAATTGGGCGTAGCAATATTTGCCCATGCGGCGCAATACGGTAATTCTTACACCTTTGCACTCTCGGTAGTAGACGGCGACGGAGCCTACGCTGAGCCGCCTCGATTAGGCTAGCAAACAGCGCCATAGCTTTAGAGATGAACGACCCCTCGCACACCAGCGCCTTCACAGACTCCCGCGCCGCCATTCGGGCTAAGGAAACCGGCAACATCGCGCATGAAGCAGTCCACATTTTACAAACACGCAAGCGCAGGGCTCGCACTACCTCTCTTGGTTTCCCGTCCACATGGGCAAAGACGTCCACTCGCAACAATCCAACGTCAAGAAAACGACTCATAACCTAGCGCGAGACATCACCCGCCGCGACAATCAATCAGCCACTGAAGAACTGGGTCCAGACATACAGTTTAACGACCCCTTACTAACCTTCCACGAAATCACCTCTCACTACCACAACTACAGAAGCCAATACCCCTTACCGCACACAAAGCTTGAACGCGCTCACGCGGTGGCCTTTCGCATGCTACAAACGAGATCGTACCTATCACGGTGGTGACTGAGCCGTTACAACACAGACATCACTCCCCAGTGCCCAGACATATATCTATCTATATGTCTGTCTGTCTGTCTGTCTGTCTGTCTGTCTGTCTGTCTGTCTGTCTGTCTGTCTGTCTGTCTGTCTGTCTGTCTGTCTGTCTGTCTGTCTGTCTGTCTAATAGGATTTTAGCGTAATGACCACACATAGGAACCTCACCATATAGAGACATGGCATACGTTCATTTGCCGGAATAGATTAAACATGTCCTCTCAATTATTGAGGTTCGGGAATGCTTCACATAAGCGGTTTCAAACTGGTAAAAAATGTATTTTATTCCGCATGTTGCTTTAGTGATATGTCAGCGATTAAAGCATGACAGCGTTTTAGAACTTAAAGATATTTTTGGTAACCGCTAACATGCGCGCACCCACATGCAGCATTCCGGGAAAGCTCCTCTGTGACGTTCGTGAACGCAACTGTCACCTCGGTCCAACGGCTTCGTGGTGTTGCAGCTGAACAAAAAAGGAAAGCCGCTGATATACTTTTTAACGCTCTCGTAAGCACACATACAAACACAAAAGGTATTGCGAAGTACAGGAAGACATAAAACTTAATGACATGTTTTTTTTTTCGATATGCAAATGCTGTCAAATTATTGCTTATACGCTTGATGGCTACAAATATGTCAAAGGAACGCAGCGTCAGGCACGACTCTTTTGTAAAAGAAAAAAAAAGCTGCACATAGGAGTGATAGAAACATTTATTGACACCTCTGTTCACCTTTGCAACTAACAGACAATTAAGCCAAGAGAGGCACATGGGACATTACTTGTGTTTCACTGTTCTGCAATGATAATTGCCTAAATTGAAAGCACTAAAATTCGGCAGATTCCACGCGTTGTGGGAATCAGTTCCCTGCGTCGCAGTCAGCGAATAGTTCTATATGCATTTTTTGGCTTCGAGCCGTGCGTTTCAGGGTGGATCGACGTGTTTTTGTAAGTGTATATATAGTAGTGTGCGCATCGTGGGTTTACCAGGCACGTCGACTACACTCGCGCTCAAAGGGTGACTCATGGTGTGACGTAACTTCCGTTAGAGTGCATATCTCAGTATTATTGAAACAAAGTGAACTTTACGGTGCCGTGACGTGACTATCACACTTAACTTTCGTTAGCCTATTCCTCCGGCGTCGAGCAACGCTTGAACATAGCTTGCTGTATCGTAGGATCACAAATGCAATGTTTATTAGACTGCTCTAAATGCGGAGCCAACACTGGAAGCAGCTGACATGCAACACAAGAAGCAACACAAGAAGCAGCAACACAGAAGCAGCAACACAAGAAGCAGCCAAGCTGGAAGCACCTGACATGGCGCCTGTATCACAGGAGTACACATGTAGTGTTTATTCTCTTGTTATGAAATTAGATAGCCACCACCAAAATCACAATCGATTTTGCAACGACATTACGCCTGCAAAGGGTGCTTTTATAAGGCAATTTCTAGACCTGGTGTGGCTCTGTGGTAAAATACCTAAAGGCCACGCAGAATATTTGGGTTCGGTTCCTACTGGGATCCTAATCTTGATACGATGCGTACGCCGGGTCAACGCTGCCGGTGTTGGCTTTTGTTAACACTCTTGCATTTAAATTACCAATGTCTGTTCTCGCCGTACCTGGGTAGAAATAAATTGTCAGTCACCTGTCGGGCATACCCGTATTCCACGGCCCGTGGTAAACGGATATGTGACACCCGTGTCTTGAGAAAAAAGCTTGACTACGTACACGACAGGATTTTCATGTGATTCAGGTCATGACCACACAGTCATATTCCTCAAACCCTCTCACGCTGCCATGCCAATTTTGGTTTACACGAAGTTAAGGAGGCGATCACGAGAGCATCCTGACGTAGGCGACTAGATAGATAGATAGATAGATAGATAGATAGATAGATAGATAGATAGATAGATAGATAGATAGATAGATGGATGGATGGATGGATGGATGGATGGATGGATGGATGGATGGATGGATGGATGGATGGATGGATGGATGGATGGATGGATGGATGGATGGATGGATGGATGGATGGATGGATGGATGGATGGATGGATGGATGGATGGATGGATGGATGGATGGATGGATGGATGGATGGATGGATGGATGGATGGATGGATGGATGGATGGATGGATGGATGGATGGATGGATGGATGGATGGATGGATGGATGGATGGATGGATGGATGGATGGATGGATGGATGGATGGATGGATGGATGGATGGATGGATGGATGGATGGATGGATGGATGGATGGATGGATGGATGGATGGATGGATGGATGGATGGATGGATGGATGGATGGATGGATGGATGGATGGATGGATGGATGGATGGATGGATGGATGGATGGATGGATGGATGGATGGATGGATGGATGGATGGATGGATGGATGGATGGATGGATGGATGGATGGATGGATGGATGGATGGATGGATGGATGGATGGATGGATGGATGGATGGATGGATGGATGGATGGATGGATGGATGGATGGATGGATGGATGGATGGATGGATGGATGGATGGATGGATGGATGGATGGATGGATGGATGGATGGATGGATGGATGGATGGATGGATGGATGGATGGATGGATGGATGGATGGATGGATGGATGGATGGATGGATGGATGGATGGATGGATGGATGGATGGATGGATGGATGGATGGATGGATGGATGGATGGATGGATGGATGGATGGATGGATGGATGGATGGATGGATGGATGGATGGATGGATGGATGGATGGATGGATGGATGGATGGATGGATGGATGGATGGATGGATGGATGGATGGATGGATGGATGGATGGATGGATGGATGGATGGATGGATGGATGGATGGATGGATGGATGGATGGATGGATGGATGGATGGATGGATGGATGGATGGATGGATGGATGGATGGATGGATGGATGGATGGATGGATGGATGGATGGATGATGGATGATGGATGGGATGGATGGATGGATGGATGGATGGATGGATGGATGGATGGATGGATGGATGGATGGATGGATGGATGGATGGGCCGGTTGGGCTCTGTCTCATCACAACCTTCGCTGTCATGTGATATTGGAGCAAAATAAGCGCTGTACCTAAACATGCGACCTTACCAACTAACCAAACATTCACTACTATTGCAAAATAAGCATCGCTGCATGCATTGACGACTTCCATATGCTGCAAACTGAACCTTCCCTTTTTTGCAGACTTTAGCAGGGCACATTGCACTTGCTTCATTGTTTTTTGTCCGTTTGTGTTGCCGAAGGAAGCAGTCGTGTGGCCTTGAAGCATATTTAATAAAACACATAGCATACACCTCCTGTGCTGTTCGATATCGCAATATCCTCATGAATGATTGTATCGCTACTTAACCAAATTATTCGCCTGACAAACCATGCAAAACAATTAAAACGTTTGGTCTTCATGACGATAATACTACGCAGAAGTATGCTTCGTTTTTTAACTCACTTATAACCAATCAGCTGTGTGCCGCTCCGCTATTGAAATGCTAATGTAGGATTCGCAGCCTACTAAGTTGTGTGATTTAATTTCGTGAGCCATAGTACTCCACAATTATTTTGTTCGAGTGATATTTCATTTTCTCTAGTCAGCTTTTTCATAGAACGAACACGTTGTTTGAGCAGCGCACGCGCCACCTGTACGCTTGGAGCACACGTCTCCTTTCCCCGGTAGTCTGTGTACAAATTAAAGAGAGTATAAAGTAGCAAAAAAAGATGGCGTCACAAACGTAACAGTCACTTTCGGTAATTGAGCCCACCTATTTCGGTGATCAAGCGCCATAGATGGAACTGAGCTGCGTGTTTCTGAATTATAAAACACCCACGTCCTAAACAATCATGACGGCAATTGGATGGTTACTTGCTATAGTGGATTCACAAAATGTAATGAAGCGACTCCACAGTAAATGTAAACAAAAAATCTTATTTTACTCTATAAGCCCCAAGGAACCGTTCTTGCAAGTCACTCCCACGCAGGGATCTTCCAAGCCGAGCATGCTCCCACTAAGAATTTTAGTGTTTGAACCAACAAACATTTGTACGTTCCCTATATTTGGCTGCCAAGAAAAAAAAAAGAGAAAAAGTTACACCATCTCCCGCTAAAGGGGACCATGAGGCGATGCGAAGCCGGAGCACTTGCACGATCGCGTTCCGTTGGCGTTCGTTGGGCATGCTACCGACCTCGCGTCGTGGAACGCGAAGAGGGACGCTACGCGCGTCGTATCTTCCATCTAGCCTGGCCGTTAATTCTCACAGGGCTAGCGGGGAACGCGGTCGACAGGCGGGCGAGAGGGGGGCAGCGTAGGAGAGAAGAGAGAAGGGGGGGGGGGGGGACGCGCATGTGCTCGAGCTCATTGCGGCGTTGCGCAGGAGAGAATTTCGGCATGTCTAGCCCGCGTTTCAGAGGAAGAGTGGAAAGGGGAGGTGAGAGGGGTATGGGAGAGGGGAGGGGTGAGGGGGAGGGGTGAGGAGGTGTGTGGAGAGGGTATGCGCATGCGCAGTAAGGCTCAATCCGCGCACCACCGGATTGAGCTCGGCCTTATGATACTTGGCATTTAAAATCTATTTATGTCGTTGATTATCTCCTGTCCTACAGTTTCTTCATATGAAATTTCGCGAGTAAGAAATCGCCAGCAGCACACGGCTAAGGGATCAAAAGTGTTGAAATGCGGAAGCTGTAAAACGACTAAAAGATCACACAACACGCAGAGTGCAACTACCACCAGAAGTTTATTTCCTTGAACACAGTTTTTATATAATGCCCCTGACACACGGGCAAAAGTAAAGTGCTTTGAAGTAAACCACTTTTGTCGCCCAAATGGACCATTTGCAGAAAGGAGTTGCGCCGATGACACACGGCACCGGACTAGTGCTTTAGGTGGTTCCTCAGAAGAACGCTGAAAATAAATGGCGCTTATTGTGCGAGCGATGTATTTTTAAAAAAACCTGCGCATGTAGATCACTTTTAGCGATACCAGAACTCGAAAACGTTTGTTTTTAATGTTTGACGGCTTATATTGCTCACGATCGTATTTTTTTCTTTTCTTTTTTTTGCATTTTCGCAGCGACCTCGATTGGTTTTGCAACTATGAGCAGTCGGTGTTTTGGTACCCACGTTCTTGCCGTCCTTTCTCACGTTTGTGTCAGTGCCGGCGTGCCGCGTTTTATTCATAGCATTATGCACACAACTGTGATCACGTGATGGTTTAGCGGAGTAATTAGCGACAGCGATAAAGGAAGAGTTGCGGTAACCCTGACGCTTGTTGCTCTCGGATTTCTTGATGGTTAGATTACCGCAGCGCAGGCGAAAATCAAACTACTCGCCAGAGTCTTTACAAAAGAGCGCAGAGACGCGCCTTCACATTACAAGAGCGAACAAATGCACACAACAGAGGCGACCGAAGCCAGCGCACACTCGATGCGCTTATCGCTAAGCGTTCTTGTGGGACGCGGACCGCGTATGGCAAACACGCCGATGAGCGTCCCTTGCAGCGCACTCGCAGGTAGCGTCGAGTCGCGTGTTCCTCGATAAGCGAGTTGACCTTGCAGATCGGGTTTTGCAGGCACGGTGATAACACACACTGAAGACACCAACGTGGCGGCGCCAGTGACGTGATGCGGGCGTGCGAGAGTATAGCTACTGTAAACATTTACTGTTTAACAAATCGTTTCACTACTGAAAATGAAAACATTTTCTCTATGGGAAGAAATCACGGGGCAACCTAGCATTGTGACACGCTTTCTTCTATTGATCAGCTCTGCACACTGTGTGCGAGAGTACTCCCTTACTGCCCGAAAAGTAGTTGCGGGATCTGCTTTTCGGAAAAGAACCTTTGCCGGAAAGGAGTTACTCCTTTGTCGTGTGTCACTGCGCCTCAACGCCTTTCCGGAAGATGTCCCTTTGTCTAAAGGACTTTGGAGTACCCGTGTTTCAGGGGTATAAGTTAACAGCGCTCTAAACCTCAGTTCTATAAGCTGTCTTGCCTTACAACTCGGTACACTCCAAGCTAATAAAAAGATCTATTCTCAACATTTGTTTCTCTGATGTTATAGCCATTCATGTCAACATAAAGTCGCGGTATTTATTGAACAACAGTGCGACCGGTTCTCAAAAGCAGGTTATTTTTTAAATGTTCAAAAGGCTGTTCCTCAAACTTTGGTGAAAAACAGTCGCCTTTAGCTGAACAGGCCATAGAAATCGATAAATATTACTGTGATCCCGTAATTCCACAAAATATCACACAGTTTGAGAAAAGTGTTGGAACGATTGAAAGTAAAAGTGTTTTCAGCTCCTGGTAAACGTCTCAGCTTGTGCCACACCAATATTAGTGATAGGAAGCCAAAGGCGTGTACCAATAAACATAAGGTTACCTAAGTATGTTTTCGCAGGAGCAACGTTGCTTGGATGATTCCCCTTTTCTAAGGTAAGAACTTTAAAGGCAAGACTAGAAGGTCTAATAATTAAAGATTTAGGGAACACAACAACAATGTAAAAAATGCGCGTCACGGATGGCTTGCGATTCATTCTTAGACATATGACTGTCAACTTGTATTCGGTACATGTACCGTTGTTTCATCCATGTATGACAAGTTCACAAGAGACCTTATAGAAACTTCAAACATTTTGAGACAAGCTCCTGAGTGCGCCACTAGGCTGTCTGTTAACTTACCTAGCAAATAGCTTGATTCACGAAGTTGATAGTGCATGTGCAGTGGGCTCTGCGGTTGTATAATAATTGTGTGTTCAGGGAAATAAATTTCTCTTTCTAGTTTGCGCTATGTCGCCGTCTCTTGTTTAGGTGTTGTCCTATTCGCGCACTTCAACAGTTTCAATCATGAACCGCCACACCCATTTGTCAGCCATCCTTGACAAAGGCGTCACTGTTAGAAATTAGCAAGCAAAATCTGGGAGATGAAAGGCACAAAAATAATGAAATGGGTGCAATAGATCTATTATTTGTATGTTAGCGTTTCAATCCTGTTCCTTCAACCTCAAAGGTTCCTTATTCAAATACCATTGGTATCACAGGACGTTTCCAGCAAGTACTTCGGCACCCATACATGCTACAATACACACAACACGTGAAGCTGGGTACCCAGTTTGATACGACGGAGCTGTTCAGTATAGTTAAATAACAGCTGAACGGAAACCCATCGGTAGGGAAAAGACGTGAGAACATAGAAAGGAACACCGGCGAGAAAGGCTCGTAAAATCAGAGTCGTTTCGGCTACCGCGCGGTAGCCTTGTTCGTAATGCAGACGCTGGCGAAAAAGCCGGGTTATGTTTGGTTTAAAATGGGACATAGGCAACGTGTGACAACCTGACACGTGTGACAACCTGCCGTGATTGCGATTAACAGTGTCTGCAATGGCCTGGTTGTCAGAGACTCAAGATAGGGCGAAAAGACTTGTTCTTTTTTTTTTCTTGGCGTAATGTTTATTTTATTCCAATCAATTTCATGGCAAATGTAGCTGTAGATGTAGACCCTAATATTTTGACTCACACCCACCTTAGGGGAATTGCCAAGCGCCAGGTCGCTTAGAAAAAAATATTCCAAAGATAGAACAGAGGGTAATTTTTCGTTTTGTGCAATAGCAGTTTTATCAGAATTATTATTTTAAACTTATAAAAAGGGGTTCAATTGATTTTTATTGAATAAGAATTAAAATATTAATACAAAAGAAAATATAATAGAGCCCAGTGTGGTTCACTATGAAGCATTGGAACCGCGGTTATTCATTGACTGTGCTGTGTCATCTTGAACGGCCTTGCATACTTTCCCGTTGCTGTGCCCTAGGGGAAAGTATGCAAGGCACAGTGAAATAGTAAATGCACAGTGAAATAGTAAACTTGAACGTGTTATATCTAATTCAACGATGAGTAATGGTGTTCTGCTTGTTCTGTCAGATCTTTGCGCGATACCTTCTTCTTTCTTATATCGCACCTGTGCTGCTTGAGCTTTTGTTTAATATTGCCTGTCTCGCTCACGTAACTTCGGTCACAGACTGCACTTGGGAAGCTCTAGACAACGCGTGGGAATTCTTCTTCTGTCAGTTTGTCTTTCATGATTACAAGGAAATTCGTCAGTTTGTTGCCACATGCACTACCTGTACATTGTGTGGGCTTGAAACAGGTGCAAAGCGATCACTCATCCCTGCAACATACGGTAAAGTGGCGCGGTTACTGGTACGCGAGTCGTTGCTTTGTGCATAACGTGCACCTAGCGTTTAATTGAGTACACAAAATAGTCAGGGCCACAACTTTGGGACAGACCCCGATTCACAAGCTGCATGTCGCCAGGAATGCCTTCGTGTTGTAACTCCCAAGCTTTATAGAGCTTGTAAATTGATTCATGGCTGCGCTAAAAACATGGACAACAGAAGAGACGTACACAGGACAGATCTCGATTCGCAGAAATTCTGTTGTCGGCGTCCTTTGGTGTAAGCCGAAAATCAGCGTTCGTTAGCAAAGACTCGAAATAGATACAAATAAAGAAGTAACGGCAACGTTCGGTTAGAGTGGCTATCTAACCCAGGCCGTCAGCGTAGCAAGCAAGCGTTCTACCACTGAGGAATGCCATTACATGGAAGTGTTTCACAAATAAGAACCCTATACGAATGTCTTGCAGTGTGAGGAGTCTCCTTGACACGGGTAATGGTGCATGGCAGAAGTGTAGAATTGCACCAGGCGTCAAAACATGTGAATTTCACAAGTAGGTGGTTTAAAGGCCTACCTATTCCAAAGTGCTGACATATTTAATCATCATCTTCAGCAAAAGCATCAACAAAGTGATTAGCTGGGTAGCTGCGCGTGTTAACATGCCGACGCATGGTGAGTACTTCGCTAATTCACAAAAGGTAGAATTATGGCTTAATTTCGGGCGCTTCGCAGCAGGTCTTGCAGTGTACCTTCTGCGATGGTTTCGAACGGCCAATGTTACTCGCGCAGACGTTCATTTCTTTGCAGTATGGTTGAGGTGTCCACCTAGGGTAACGTCACATAATGACATAATTATGTGACATCGCAGCTTCGTCAATGGTGGGGTGATCACAGAGGCAGTGCAAAACCAAATGAGGTACCTCCGATCCTGGATGCCATGGAAAACCTCGTTTGGAGCAGAAAGCTTTCGGAGGGTGGTGAGGCAGGAAAAATATGTCGACTGAGAAGAAAAATAAGCTGGCTTTCACCTTCCGGTCATCTTAGGTGAGAGTACAACGGACCTTGTGAGTTTACTTTCGTTCGGGCTTGACGTCTACTCGAGGTCACGGTTGGAAGGTCGAAAAGACAAAAAGTAGTCAAGCATTCGGAAAAACTACCGAAAAGGCAGCCAAGTTAAGCCAGGTGCATTAAAAGTAGCCAAAAGTAGCCACGCATACGTGAAATGTATTTATTTAAACGGCGATTAAGAGCGCTTTCGTAAAAATGTAAAAAATTATGGTGCGAACACTTTAAAAAGGGAATTTTTGAGATTTAAACATTAATTGCTGACAGCATGATGAAGTACATTCTGCTGTTGCAAAAGTGGCATTGTCTTCACGTGGTTTGCATGAGTTTTCTGAAAAGCACTTGAAGTAATAGCCTTTTGGTGGCAGTCAAATAATACAGCATGAGTCTGCTGAAATCCCAATTACTGTGAATTCAATACTTAATTGTAGTAGTATCTCAATGGACGCTACCACTCGAGTTGCCCTGCTGCTGGACTTCACTGCCCAGCATCGCGTGTATCCTTCAGTGCAAGCACTTAACCATTCTCCGGGGCAGGGCGCGGGCTACCGTTTTGAGACTGCGCAAGCGGGCCACGTGCGCCGACACTGCGCGGAACGCGGCAATATATCAAGGTAGTTGACGCGTGGCTCCCCCAAGTAGCTGGCGCGATCACTCCTTGCGTGATGACGAAATCCGAGCAGTTAGAATTCCTGAAAATAATTCCAAGAAAGGACGCAAACACTGTGTTGGACAATCTTATTTCTGTGTTCGTTGCATGCTGAGCGCCTTCGATGCGCAATACGGAGCGCTTCCGGTTGTCCTGTTCACTCCCAACATCGGTTCAGTCTCATTAAGCAATAGGCGGCCGGAAAATGCAGACCTCATGCAACAGCTTTCCCTCAATTTCAGCCACGTATCTGAAAACTTTTGACCTTGTACACTGCAAGCCTCAAATTTAATCTTGGGAGCAGGTAACACACCCCGGCCATAGTATTTAATCAGTTGCAAAATGTTTTTAAGGATATTTTGTCATGCCACTACAGTAATAAGCCTTAAGCCAGGGCTGCAATATGCAATAAGCCAGGGTTGCCAGGTTTGCCTACAGCAAAGTAGACAAACCTGGCAACCCTGGTCGAGGACAAGAGGCTATCCGTGCTGCTCTGCTTGCACGTTAAACACACGTAAAAACACCCTTTTAAGATGCAGGTGCATCAGTGACAGAATTCACAAAGGTTAGCGTTCTCAACTGTTCTTAATTACTCGCCAACTGACTTTACTAACCATGCGGCTAATATCAAGATCGCTTCACATGTTCTCTTGCGAGAAATTTTTTGCCAGGACGTTTCTATGAATACGTGCCCATGGTGCGCAGTTGCCAGTTAGCTATAGCAGAAAATCGTAATATAACTAAACTGCTCTGCATTTTATAATGATTTTAAAAAATTAAGCAGATTTGCACTTGTGGTGCCAAGCCTGGAGCAGAGTGGCCTGCCTTGTTTACCTTTATTCTTCTATTTCTTTCTTCCTTTTATTCCTTCTCATTTTCTCTTTCTCTCTACCTTTTCTATTTCTTTTTGTCATTGTTCGTTTATAATAATTTTTCTTGCTTTTCTGTCTTTATATTTCTTGCCTTTCTTCCTCGCTCTCCCTCTTTCTTTCTCGCTTCCTCTTTCTTTTCTCTCTTTCACTCTCTCTCTCTGTTTATTTCTCTCTCTTTATTCGATCCACAGTCTTCCTCTCCTTTTTTTCTTCCTGTGTTGCTCTATCTTTTTCTATCTCTTTTTGGGGTGTTTCTTTTTACACCTTTTTTTTTCTCTGCCTATTAACAGCGAAGCTGTTGAGCAAATCGTTGCTTATTTACCCCGTACCAAAAAACTGTCATCATTATAAACGGGCATGCGCCACAAAAATTTGGTGAATTCCACTACTTACCACTAGTCCACTAAAAATGAAGAAGGCAAAAGATGGCCCAACAAACGGATATGTGAAACAGAAATTTATGCGACCTATCAGAAAACTGCCATCATCACAAACGCGTATGTGCCACAGAAATCGGCTAATGTTCAAGCCAGGTTTGAGCAAAAGTTCAACATTACTACAGCCAAGTGCAAGCAAAGTTCAAGCAACAGTTCAACCTCGTTACAGCAGACCTCAAGCCAAGTACAAGCAAAAGTTCAACATCGTTGCAGCCAGGTTCAAACAAAAGTTGAAGCAAACGTTCTGCCTAGATACAGCAATGAATAGGCACGAGACCGATCAGCTTTGCTGAGTATCGAGCATTGCGCGGCTTAGTGCAAACTTTGAGCCATTTTGTTATCTCTCTTTATATGTTTTTCTGTCTCTTCATTTTTACTCTTAATATGTCTATTTTTATCTATTTCTTTCTTTCTCTCTCTCTCTCTCTCTCTCTCTCTGTACGCGTTCTTTCACCATATAGATTTATTCCGTTCTACGCCAGACAAATCGCTGCATGTGTTCCGGGAGCGAAGCAAAAAATGAAGATGACGAAGAAGAAGAAGACGAAGAGAGCGCGCGCAGGCTCATCCTGATGATAGTTTTCTGTTCGCTCTGTGCGGACTGCACAGTGCAGCTATAGAAAAATAGTTTGCATGAGAAGCCCTAGCACATGTTGAGCCGTTAGTCGCTACAATACCTGAATTTATAAGCATACATGGAAATGGTAGAAAAGACATGTCACTCACTCTTTGTTGTGCTGCATTGCTCCCAATATGTGCACAAGAGGACAATGAGCAGAAATGACCAAAATTTCACGCATTTCTTCATGTAAAGAGGATTCTCAAAGCTGGAACGGATAAAATAACATTTACTGAATCTCCAAGTTTCGCATTTCAGTGCATTGGTATACGGAAGCTTTGGTGCCAAAAGGACCGCGGTCATCGTGCAAGAGTTCTGTACTCATGATGCAGCCAACCACTTGCCCCGTGTACACGTGGCCACCGCGCCCAAGCCGGCAGGTCGCTCTACTGCCTACCAGTTAAAGAAGAAAAAACGCACTAATATGTGAAAGGCAGATACAAATCTAAAATAAAAAACGAAAAAAGAAAGATAAACACAATGCACTGCAACAACAGTCAGTGGTGTCTCACCATAGCTGCCGTTTGCCAACATCGCAGCCGCCTCTTCGCCACCATGACGACGGCTTTGTCTACACCGCACAGACTGTCTTCTCTACTAGTCTTCTCGAAGCGAAGAGCAGTCTCCAGGGGTAAACCCTGCGCGACCGCTGAGCCGATGCCTTCACACCACACCACATGCTCAATAGTTTTGACCAGGGGCGTAGCCAGAAATTTTTTTCGGGGGGCTTCAACCATACTTTATGTATGTTCGTGCGTGCGTTTTTATGTGTGCGTGTATATATGCGCAAGCAAGACTGAAAAATGGTCCATCACTCATAACATTGTTTATGCTTCTGAGGCGCACGAGTGTTAGCAGTGCGCTAGTTCTAACCTCGAAGAGCTGTTTACTCTCAAGGGAGTTGTCACACATGTGTACCATGCCAATATCGTTCTTGCGACACCGGTAGACAGCCAAGAGCTATCGTATACTTCTGCACCATAGCAAGCATCCAACGTGCCCTTTCTTCGTCCCACACTCGTTCGCGTGCTTGCTTTTCTCAATCTTCCGGTGAGTTCTCGCTGATGGCCGAGCGAAAGAGGCCGATCTTACGTTCAGTGCGGTAGAAGCGCATCTGTGCATACACGGAGTACACATGCAATTTGCCTGTCATACTTTGCTTCTCGGTAGACATCTCAACTGCACCTGAAGAAAGGAACGTCTGCGCGCGTAACATTGACCATTTTTAATACTCGTAAGATTCCTACTGCAAGTAAACTCCTGAAGTGCCCACTACGTCATGTTTCATTGTTTTGTGACTTAGCGAACCGACATCGAACCGACATTTTGCTAATCTGTGAACTACATTAAACCGGCATTGAGTTCGAAGCTTCTCGTCGGAATGATATACTAGTCTGAAACAGTGCAAGCTGAAGTTACAGAACGTGAAGTCACTAAGCAGACAAAACTACATTTAAAACAACCTGCGAAACAATGTGAAATGATAGAACTCCGAATTATGTAATTATAGAAATACGTAATTATAGAACTCCAAAAAAGCGATTTATTTAGGCGTGACATCACGATGACGTGGCGGTGCGTGTCTCAACAGCAATATTGACGAGTATCGTCTATGTCTGCCGGTGTAGCTGTGAGCATGTTAAACACATATCACACTAATGCTACTTATCAACTACATTCACCGAAATATGGGTTCGTTTTCGCCCGTTTCGCGGTGACGGAACCTGTATTTTTAAGTGGTCATCCCAGCCTACACATTAAAATTATTTTTTTCCGGTGTGCAGTTGCGGGTGTAAGCCACCGCAAACGTATACATCCATATAATTACCACGAAAGTTTGCACTGTCTATTGAATTTATCAATAATATCTTAAAGATTCGGATCCTCACGAGCTCCTGGTGTACACTGCTTTTATTCCTCGCCACTCAAGCCACCGCCTGCACCACCCTGGTTTGCATTTCCAGCCAGCATGCTTAGAGGTGAAGTCGAAGCGCCAACAGAAGTAAAGCACTGCTAGTGCTAAACTTCAAAATCTTTTTCTCGATTGCCGCAAATTACTTCGAATATACTTGCGATGGAGACAGTTGTCTTGCTTTTCCCTTATGTGTATTGTTCTTATTTTTTCTTAGACACCTTAGTTTGTTACAGACGTCTTAACGTAGACCAAAATAGCGTTTTGCATATGTCTAATATTTTATATTAGATCCTATTGGCCTCACATATGCAATACTAAAATTTTAAGAGAAAGTACTCTTGGGGCATTCTATAACAGTAATTGACGTGCTTAGTCTATGGCCAAGTCTGGTAAAAAATAATTCCCCAAACACTAATTTTCTCAAAGTTACCTGCGTGCTATACAGTTAAACACATTAAACTATTTTGTCACACTTTATTTCATTAAAAGCATAGTGCTCAGGGACGCAAAAACGCAAATTTTAAAGAATGCGCCAATTTATCGATTTTTGCTAATTTTTTTTAAAGAAAAGGCTATACTGCACCTACTCTCCTAACGTCGCTCATCGCGTCGCAATGACCTTGAGCAGGAAGAACGCGAGCTGCTGTAGCACACCTGTGCTGGGCGTGACGTCACGCCACGTGATCATCTACAAAGAAGCGGCGACGCTGCGCTCACTCGGAGCCCCGCCACTTGGGTATCACGTGACGAGGCGAAGGCGGAAAACAGACGCTTGCGTGCGCCTCCTCGTGCCTCTCCGCTATGCCCAGCGACCTTCGTGAGACGTTACTAGTTTGTTTAAACGCCGTCACGCGTAATAGAAGCTGTTGAGTGGGCGCACAAGAATCTGTCTGATAGCAGCTGCGCGTGTTTTGTTTTATTTCCACTTGCAGGCCGAGGAGGAGCACTCGGAAAGGTGGAAAGCCGAGCCGAGGAACGGAGAGTTGTGAACAGCGACACGACCAAGGGCCGTGTTCCGATTGTCACACGCGCCTAACTCCGCTAGCGTTCGCTGTAGTCGTGCACAACTGCACAAGGCCACAGTTAAGTTTCCACATCTGCCTGGTTTCACCATCAAATTCGCTATAAAGCCTAACTTTAATGAAACACTGTGGGAATAATCTTTGCAAAACAATGGCTAACAGACCTTTTGATCGGTAGGTTTGCTAGATCTACGAGCGTTAACCCTCAGCCAAATTTTCGAACCTCTCTTCAACTGCATTGTGAAATTCAAGTGGTTGTTACGTCGCCAAACATTTTTAGGGGCGAAGCTCCTTAAGGCGGCACCCGTTCGTCCCTCGTAGTCGTAGTGGTCGTAGTAGTGAGTAACAAGTCTTATGCTTTGACCTCCAAGGTGGTGCCGGTGGGAGATTTCTCCTGTGCGTTGTTGAACAATAAAAAATTCGCAGCGTGCGCGTTAACTAAAAGCCCAATTCTTCTGTCTCTCATTCCCCATTAGCAGCCATTGGCATGTTCCAGTAGGAAACGTTAGTAGAAGTAGAAGTGTAAGTGTTAGCTAAAAGCCGACTTCTTCTGTCTCTCATTGCCATTAGCAGCCATTGTTTACCTCCAAGGTAGTGCCTGGTGAGATTTCTCCTGTGCGTGATTAAACAATAAAAATTTTGTTCAAAACGCCGTTGATTGATGAAATAAACCAACGAAAGACGCCAGATGTTTTGTAAAAGCAGAACGAAAGAACGCCAGATGTTTTTCTTAAAGTGTAGTAGTAGTAGTTGTATTTAGCCACCTCGCCCGATCGTCATGGGCGAGGTGGACCGGCAACGGCGCGAGGACCCTGCCGTACGAGAGTTAAATCACACTAAAAGACATACTTTGCGGGCGATACACTCTAGTGAGCTTTCAACTTTTCGTCTTAATGTACATGATAAAGAAATTATTTCTACGAAAAACGCAAGGCACACCTTGAGCAATATATTTGGTTTTGGGACGCTAAATGGAACCATGAGGCGATGCGAAGCCGGAGCACTTGCACGATCGCGTTCCGTTGGCTTTCGTTGGGCATGCTACCGACCTCGCGTCGTGGAACGCGCGTCCTGTCTTCCCTCTAGCCTTGCCTTTAATTCGCACAGGGCGAGCGGGGAATGCGGTCGCTCTTGGCGCTCTTTCGCTCGGGAGCGGACTTCTTCCTTGCATTTCACCGATCACAAGTGATAATGAAGGGACCACGTAAACCAACAGTACAATAAAAGTTTGATGTTTAATATATAGACGATGTTTCACACTCTTTATATTATGTACTGGGCGCATTTCACGGAAGAGTTTCACGGTTTACAGGTGATTCCCTCCGTAGCTTCGCCCCACTCATCATCATTCACCCCGTGGATATGCTGTGATTTTCCCCTCAAAATGTTTTCGGAAAATCTTTGGGCACTAATATTCACAGGCATGTTATTCTTTGCATATTTCTAGAGAAACCGACTTTCATCTAGAACCGGCAATGGGAAGGCTGGCGTGTAAATAATCATACAGAGATAGAGGATATCGAGAATGCCTGATTGTTGTGGCGTTGTTTACTCGATGGCTTTTTGTTAACTCGCTTATTTTAGGAGTACTGTGCACGGTCTTGCAACGCCATCAAGCAATATTTTTTGGGCGCATGGCATCGCTCTGCCAGATTTATCTTCGCTGAGGTTGCCTTGCAATTAGAACCTCTCTGCAACGTACCACGCAGGCGCAACAGTCCTCCTCCAAAGTTAGGCTTTCGCTTCACGAGTTAGGTATACCTAAAACCTTCTCCACTTACACGCGTTCATTCATGAACATCAGCCAAAGGGCTGGCAAGCACGCAGGGCATCGCACTGCCATTCTCGAGGGCTAGCGTTCGGTTTCCGGCAATGGCGGGCGCATTTCAGTGGGGACGCCTAGTGCTGAAATGCAGAGAACTTCCACGTGCTGACTTTAAGGCGCACGTCAAACCCCAGGTGGTCGAAATTAATCCCAGTCCGTCACTGCGGCAAGCCTCACAATCATTTCGTAGTTTTGCCACGTAAAGCGCCAGCCTTTATTTGAATTACCAACGCCAGCCAATCAGGTAGCAAAATTCTTCCAGACTAGGCATTACTATTGGTTTGAAACCATATAACTCCGGTCCTCTAGAGTATAAGCTTCTCATAACGCTGTTCAAAATGTGGGGTTACTCGGTCACAAAAATTTTATGCTAGATAGATAGGAGTAAAGCTCCTCATCTGCACTTGGGAAAGACTCCCCATGCATCCAGGTGAAGGGTTCCCTAAAAGAAAAGTTAGCTGCGAATGGCCCAAAACAATTTCAAAGGCATCGGTGACCTATACGCAGCAAATGACGCTTAAAACGGCCGACGATCGCTAGATGAATTTCGCGAATGTAGCCCTGATGCACATTTTAACCTATATTCCTTATACTGTGAATAACCTCTGCAGCCTTTGTCGTTAAACCAAGGATATTGAGGCTGGACAGGCTAAGGGCAGTAATATTTCGAATGCCTGCAATGGGTTTGATCACTTCCAAGTGGTCGGGCTTAGTCATCGACCATGGCATACTGTTCTCTTTTTCGGCGTTCATTGACACAAACGAACCTACCTGAGAAATGACTGCGTAAATGGCAGCCAGAAATGTTACCATGTTATTTCTATGGGACCGGAGTCAACCTGTAGGGCCGACTCTGACGTCATATAGTTAGGGACATGTAATTTTTGTGTTCTTCGTTTCATTACTGCCGCGCACGTGATAGCTTTCTGCACAAAATTTCACTCTGCGCTGCTATATGCACAATCATTTTAAGAAAAAACGTCTGAAGCCGGAAAATAAGCTTATGTGGTGCGCGCAATGTACAATAAAAATGTTTTAAAAGCCTCAAAAAGTGCACATTGAAATCAAAGAGAACGTGTCCGTTTTTCTTGAATAATTGTACCGCATTTGATTCCAAGTCAATGCGTGCGAAATGCCTTGATCATACTATTTAAGCTTTGCCGTGATTTCTGCGACCCCGAAATCCTCGCAAGACTTCCATGAATAGTCTCACATCGCTGGATTTTGGAAACATTGTCCATCTCGCCTTTAAGTAAATTCACTGGGTAGGCTTGCGTGTTGAACATTGCCGAAATCTTTGGCGGCATCTGCGCATTCAGGTGTTTTGAATCTACTATTACACAGCAAGTTAGCCTGCTGCCATGGTGACATGCTTCGGAAAGAATGTTTAAAAAAGGCAATGATCACGTTGCCTTTCATATGTCTCTAGGCAGCCAAGCCTATTCACAGGTGTAGACTCAATGCCTATACAAATAGTATTAAGACAAACACAAAATGATCCGTAATGGGCGAAACAGCAAAGATTATGGCAGATCCTACGTATTGCGGGAGTCAATGCTAAGTGAAGCAGAAGGCGGCCTGGTAGCATCCTATACCGCATTTCATTCTCTTTTTTAGCCAAGCGTTGCGAGGTGGATCGACGTCTTCCTCTACTTTCATTGGTTGTGTGCATATAGAGGGCTTACCAAGCACATCTACTGCATTGATGCCCATCTAGTGCAAATTCTTATAGTCTGAATTAACTTCGGCATTCGCAATAGAGCATATACTGTCACTTTCATCAAAATGTAGCTCACGCTGCGGGGCTATGATGCGCAAATTAAAATAGTGCTTTCCGGCGTATTCCTCTGGGGCCGAGGAACGGTTGACTTTAACTTGCTGTGGCTTAGGTTTGGATATGTAATGTTTATTAGTTTGTTATAAAAGCGCATAGCCAACACTACAAGCACGAATGACGTTGTCGCGACATGTCACTTGTACAAGGGCTTCCCCCAACGCAATTTCAAGCACTCGCATAGCTCTACGGTAGAATACTCGAGTGCCGCGTAGATTATCTGGGTTCTATTCAAGCTCAAACTGTGATCGGCAGTCTTTGTATTCATCTGATTTTTCGCTCACCGACAACGCTCCCGACGCAGGCATGACATGTTCTGCGATACGGGCTCCTTAACGCTGTCGCGTTAACATTTCCCAAGTATTTTCTCGCTCTTCGTGAGCCCATATCAGCTGTCAATCGCCTGTGCCGCATACCCATATTTCATGGGCCATGGTATGTGCTTATGCGCTATACGTGACCGAGAGAAAGGATTCCGCGACGTACGTGAAGGCCATGACACGTAATGTGGTGACCTGCTAGTCGTGTTCGTCATACACTAATTTCCTCCTATGCCAGTTTTGGTATGCGTGAAAATAAGGGGACGATCACGAGAGCATCCAGACGTAGGCGGCTGGATGCTCTCGGACGACTATCCGTCCCGTGAAAAGGTTACACTGGCGCCCAGCACATATGCGGCTAGTGGGGTGCTAGGGCGAAGCACTCTCGTACACCTCTTATTCAGCGGGTGGGTTGCCGCGCAGCTTAAAGCGGTCATGAACCACCCCTCTCGCTTGGCGTGAAAAACACCCAGGAATGAGTCGGACCCTTCCCAGGGAATATACAGTCGAAGGTATTTCTCGAAAAGCTCAAGTAGGACCGGAGATATAGCGATTGCTGCATTTACCCTCTCAACTCCCTTCATTCCGGAGAAGAGGGCAACGTCGTTCGAGGTGCCCCGCACAGTGGAATGCGTCACCTCGCTTCAATATTGTGTGGTTCCCTTTCCGCGTAACTTGGCGGTGTTGACGGCTGCTGCTGGCAACTAATAGTTCCGGTCGACTGCTTCTCGCTGCACGGACCGGTCTGGCGCGGTGTATCGCGTCTGGGGTCTAAGCGCTGACGCGATCTCTTTGCATTGATGTTGTCCTTACTTCGCCTTTGTCGCATTGTTATTGTCGTTACTTCGCTTCTTGACTTCGCTTATGTCGTTTTCCATCAAATCCAACTAAACTAAAAATAAAGCCGGCAAGCCCTCGATGTAGCTGATTGGCACGATATGTACACTCAGTATACGCTTTTAGATAACGAACTGGCCAAGGCGTTCTGCCTCAACACCAAAGAAAAAAAACGCGATTCTTTTTAAGCGGCTGCTGTGAACGGGAGGAAACGAGATAAAATGCCCTTCGGACGGCTCTGCAGCCCACCTGCTCGTCGGCAAGAACGAGGAAATCAGACAATCAGACGCGTCGGAATATAAGCGAGATTTGAGAAAAGCGTCGCGACGTATGCACGCAAATGAAAAAAGCAACAAAATCACACCATAACCACGGAGTGAATGATGATGAGTGGGCGAAGCTGCGGAGGTTCATCGGTAAACCGTGAATCTTCCGTGAATTCTGCCCAGTACATCATCACCGACGTGAGATCGGGCGCGTTTATACTAAAGGTTCGATGAGAGTTATGACGACTTGCAGCTCACTTTAATTTTACATGTACGCTGTGAATTTTCATTGTTTAGAAAACCACTGCTTTAGAAAACATCTGGCGTCTTTCGTTAAGCAGCTGGCGTCTTTTCGTTTTGCTTTAGAAACATCTGGCGTCTTTCGTTGGTTTATTTCATCAATCAACGGCGTTTTGAACAAAATTTTTATTGTTTAATCACGCACAGGAGAAATCTCACCAGGCACTACCTTGAAGGTAAACAATGGCTGCTAATGAGAATGAGAGACAGAAGAAGTCGGCTTTTAGCTAACACTTTTACACTTCTACTTCTACTAACGTTTCCTACTGGAACATGCCAATGGCTGCAAATGGGGAATGAGAGACAGAAGAATTCGGCTTTTAGTTAACGCGCACGCTGCGAATTTTTTATTGTTCAACAACGCACAGGAAAAATCTCCCACCGGCACCACCTTGGAGGTCAAGATCTGGTACTAGCGTTACGACTGGTTATGCACTACGACTACGAGGGACGAACGGGTGCCGCTTTAAGGAGCTTCGCCCCTAAAAGAAGAAAGAAACGCGACAAGAGAGCCGTTTTAGACTGGCCCCAGCAGCGTGCGGGATGCTCAAGCAACGCCGTCATGGGATTACCGTGGCCTTGTGAACGCCGCTTCTGAACTGCCCAGCTGTGCCGGGCGTGTGTGCGCGTTTTGTGCCTATTATCGCTGCTGGATGTGAAATGCATGGTTTGACGACAGCGCAATATGCCTTACTACGGGTGGGATATGGTGTGACGATGTCCGGCGACTCAAGCGAGCCTGCCGCTTTGTATATTACCAAGCAGATGATGGGCACGTGGCGTTCGCGGTACCATCGGTAACACAATTGTACGTAATACTTATGTTTCCTCTGTTCGTGCGACCTTATCGTCGCTCGGGCAGCTGCACAATGTATAACGTGGAAATTGTAACGAAAAATCGAAAAAATGCAAATAAATGTCAAAGCTCACATAGCGACCCTGTGCAATGCGTGTTTAGAAACTCCTGTGAAGATAGCACACGCTTCGCACGGCCAGCCAATCAGTGAGCGAGTGCGCCTGCAAAGATGTTTGTACAACATAATTTCCTTCCTTGCGATAAAGTATAAATGAAGCGCAGTGCTTTCAAGGAGTATACACTAAAGCAAAAAAAAAAAGATGGCTTATCCCTCCGGCATAGAAATCAGTGTTATGATCGGACTTCACGGCTTGGCGCCGCTGGATCATCGGAAAGGTATGGCGGCATCAGCCCTGCTTTCTTCGACCTCAACGTTCCCCGAAACGACCAGATGCGGCGACAACACTACAATTGTGTCCTGAACCCTTCAAGGCTGTCAATGCCCCTCGTCAATCGCCTTGGCCACGCTTGGCTGAGTTTGACGCTTTTATGGCGTGAAGATGAACTATTTGCAGTGCAGGCTGCTCGGAGGAGGCAGTCGCTTGTGCACTGCTTTGTTCAGGCTTCTGGGAGGTGCGCTGAACAATTTGCCGAGCGCCGGAGATTCCTCATCGGGCACCTCTCCCACACTATGCGGTATCTGCGACTTTGTGACCCGGCCGGCAGCTCGCCGTCACCTGCACCGACGACGCATCGAGGCAAGGAAAGATTTGGAACTGTTAACACATCTGACATCACGACCAGTTTTCAGGAATGTGCGCCGCAGTGATCCGTTCATTGTCTGTATGGTTCTTTTGTGGCTTTGTGACCTCACTAGGAGCTGGGCGTCGGCTGCGCCGACGGCGCTATCGAAGCAAGGAGCGACTGCACCTGACAGCGCAGCCTGTTTCTAGAAATGTGCACCGCCGGGATCCCTTCTTTCTGTGTATAGTGTCTTTTATTCGCCTCCCAGGCACCGTCTGTCATCCAGGCGCGCCGCTTCTCTCTTTCCTGGAGTGCGAAGAAGGCGGTAATTACTTTTCCTTTAGTGGGCGGAGATGAAGACAACGTGTTGATTGGACTGTCCTGGACTTGATTGTTTTCTCCAACAGGGAATCCTGGGCAGGTCCAGGCTTTATAACGCGAGCGTCGAGACGCTCCAAGCACGCTACCTAATCGTCATGTAAAATAAACGTTCCTGTTATCAACACCGGCTCCTTAACTCTACTTCTCCCTGAGGCCAGGCTGCTCCCCGGTCCTATGGGCAGACCCCCGGCTTCATCATCGGTATAACACGAAAGTGAAACCTGTCGTCACAAAAGTAGTTTATTGTTTATAGTGCATTGGTATATGAGAGCCTGTACAATGTCTACTGTTGTTTGATGGTGGACGCATCGCACTCACGTTGACGCCTAGTGGCACATCTTCGTACCGACGACTAACGCCCATGTTCATGATTCAACCCTTGCGGTAGCTGCAGCTGTCCAGATATACCTGGACACCGCATTTGGTGGATCCCGCGTAAAGATAGCAACAAGCACATTAATAAACACTGATACTTGTTATGCACTCCATGAAAGCTTCTTGAAATGCGAAGAGAAACGCTAGGCGCGTCGTGTCTTCCCTCTTGCCTGGCCGTTACTTCTCACTGGGCGAGCGGGGACCGTGGTGCGACAGCCAGGCGAGCGTCGGGGAACTATTTTTAGACATGGCTCGATGCTATGACCGAGGCTTGGGCTAAAGCTGCCATCTCACGGTGTGTTAAAGCGTTGAAAAAGTTAAACTTGTATTAAAATTGCCACGTAGCAACGGCACGTTTTCGTTTTTTTTTCGAGCCTGATGGCACAGATGTCACCGCCCCGTTGTAAAAGGACGCTGACAGCATCCATCAATTCATCCAAAAGCACTGTGAGAGGAAAGTGTGAGAGACAAAAGGCGCGTTCATGTAGCCTCCTAGTGTGGTTGGCGGTAGCTCGGTGGGCTAATCACCCGCCAGCCATCGTCGCTGACCGAGAGGTCATGTGTTCGACTACGGAACTTTTTCTTATAGTTTTTTTTTTCATTGTCATCTGATGGCGTTCATTTTGCTGACGTACTTCGGTAACGGAAATACGTCATGAAAGTCTTGGTAGACCCCGGCATAAAACACTTTCGTGTTAAAAAGGCCGCTATTATCACGCTGTCATGTGATGAACTGTGCGGTTAGGCCAAGTTTGTTTTTTGCTTATGTTGTTTTCATGCTTGATTTGCTTGTTTTGATCCTCCGTCTCGATGTCAATTTGTGCTCTTTCACATTTGGCACAATCGTCACATAATTATGACCACATGATGAAACATAATTATAGCCATATGATGTAAGAGACATCCGCGAAGTGACAGTGTGTGTTATGAAGAACATGCATTCCATGGTATTGTCACTTCATTAGTCAAATATCACCACTGGAACTTTCCAGGGTTACATATGCATATTTATAGCCTTTAGGAGTTGTATTAATTGTGAAAAGCTATTGTAATCACATTGATATGGGTCAGTTGAACCTGTTGAACCACCTTGTTGAATCACGTTGTTTCTTCCCTGTCTTTATTTTGTTTTTCATTATGTTGTCATAGTGTTTATGATCTGTACACAGTACTCTCACTGTTCTCACAATTTCTGACAAGGTGAAAGGGCTGGCATTGTGTCCAGGTCTTCGTTTGTCTTTATTGCAAGTGCGCTGTTAATTTTTGCCAGGAATGATTACCAAGCAGCCCAGTATTCAGTCCTAAACAGAGCATCTGTGGTTGATCAAGAATCTAGTGTCCAACGTGTTTAAATACAAAGTGACCCTCACTAACATTCACACTCCTTTTCCTGTTAAAATTCGCTGAGCCTAGCTCTAAGATATACCAGATAACTTCTCCAACTCTGTTTTTATTGAAATAGAAAATAGATGAAGGGGTTGTTATCATTGCTTGATGACAACTATATATATATATATATATATATATATATATATATATATATATATATATATATATATATATAATCTTCGCGGTGCACTCTTTCAATATGGACGGCTCTGTAACCATCACAAATATTGGTGTCTTCAAAAAAAAAAACGTTGAAGCACTTTCATTGCTTTGCTCCAACTCTTCAATAGTTTGTCGCCTGTCTTCAAGCACAAATGCGCATTTTTTTATAGTTTTGGTCGTTACTAATGTTGACGGATGTCCAGAACGAGGTTTGTCATTAATCAACATTTCCCCTTAAAAAAAGAAAACGATCATATTCCTTTGTTTTTGGCATCGCGGCGTCCTTGTAAACAGTGTTTATTATCGGAATAGTGGCGGAGTCACTTCGCTGCAGCAAGAAGCAAAACTTCACAGCCTCGCGATTTTACTTCATTCGTCTATCACGAAAAAAGAAAATGCCGAGCACGCAAAACTGATTTCACGAATAACAGTCACTGCACCCAGACAAAACCTTCTTGGTAAAAGCCACCCAATGCAGGTTGCTCGAAAGGAGTTGCGCGACGCTCGCCTAGCGGGACAATTGCATACTACGCTCGCTTCACCCATCGCAGCGCTACTCCGGTTGCTATTGGGTACAGCTTCGTATACGCGAGAGCATTTGCCGCGCAGGTGTGTTTGAACTGCTTCAAACATGTGCATTGATAAAATAAGTATGGTAGCAACACATCGCTAATAAGGTTAAAAGAGGGCGAATTTATTAGAAGGCAGAGAGGTCCGCCTGAGCTTAAGCGCTCTAGCCTGCTACTCTGCACAGGCAAAAAAGGGAAAGGAAAAAAAGAGACGATGATTTTGGGGACAGGAAGAGGTGATGCGTAGGTACAATAAGCACGTAATACAGTGGTCTTATTAAAGTCCATTGTCAATTCCAGTACTCTTGAGAAAGTGTATAAATGCCCTTGTAAGAGTCGTTGATGCTGTCTAGTCGGACATTGCGGACAATAGGTTACTTTCACTTAGAGTGTTCACACCCATGCCGGCCAACGTTGAAGCCAGCGTCTTCCGTTGGGACACGTACAGAGGGCAGTCATACAACGGATGGGTTCAAGTTTCATCTACTTGGCAGCGCTCACAATGCGGGCTGTCCGCACGCCCGTAAGGTGTGCGCTAAGCCATACGAATCAACCTGTCTAACTTACGCAGTAAAAAAAAAAAGTGCATCTTCATATATGCACCAGCTCTTTGTTTACCTTGACAAACATATTTCTAAGCACCTCACAATACTAACCATTCTATAGAAAAACACTGAATACGCTTACCAGAATGATTGTGGCATCTTTGAAATGAGGCTGGTAAAACTGGCTGAGTAACTAAAAAGATACACGAAAGAGTTCAAGAAAGGCTTCTTAATATCGACACTGATCAATAGAACAAGTTCAGTTCAAAAACGTTTGTCGCACTTTCACCTTAAAAATATATCTGACATGCGCTCTACATTAACATTAGCATATAGAACGTAAAAGCTGCTCTTTCAAGATTCTATTTCATATTTACTTGGCTGTTTTAGATTTCATCTCTTAGATAGAGCGCGATTTTCAATAGCTCTGACCTCCTTTGTATTATTTGGCATTCTTGCTTTATTGCGATAGCAATTATATCGAAACTCTCGACGGGTTTTTGCCGTCGCCGTTTCCGTCGCCGTCACCGTCATGTCCTTCCGGTATGAAGTCCAAATTGACAAGATACCCCCGCACATTGTATGTTCTACCGCGTGCAAAAGCCCCCGAGCGTAGGGTGCCTTGATGCGCGTTTTGTTGCGCGTTTTGTCCAGGGTGAGGACATCTGCGGCGTCTACTGCGGCGCGGCTGCCATATTTTAGCCCACGGCTTCTTACCGGCGTCTCACCCCTCTACGGCAGCTGCGCTGAGAGGCACGAGACGCGGGGCAAAAAATGGCGTCGTGGCGGCATCAGCCCCTTCAAAGAATGGCAACACCCTAAGGGCCGGGGGCGCACACATCGAGGCACACTACCCGAGCGGGGGTGACGAACGCCGCCGAAGCAGAGTTCAAACGAGCCGTCGCTCGGAGGGTGCATGCGATAACATCACCCCGCTCGGGAGGCCTGCCGTCGAAGCAGACAGGAAACGCCCCGCCCGTCTTTAACGAGCCTTAAAAGACGCGAGGACGCGAAGGGGAGGGGGGGAGGTGTCGCGCGAGGAGCAACTTTGAACTTTAAATCTAAGGACGCGGTCGCAATCGCTGGCGCGCGCGCTATCTCGAAAGCCATCACAGGGGCGGCTGGTATACCCTTCTACGTGCTGCGCTCTCAACGCGATGTGACTATGCGGAGAGCATCGCTCCCTGGAGCGGCCGTATTCTCTTACACCAGCGTTTTGTAGTTACGCGAGACCGGATACAAAACTGTTAGCTGCCAGTCTCACTTTATGTAACACTACAATTTGTTGTTATAGCATTCATTGCTTCGCCCTTGCGGTGAGACTGTGATTTTTTTTAATTGCTAGCTGTCTTTACTTCAAAAAACGTCGAGTACAATGTGGGTAGACCCTTTTATTTTGTCTCTCGCTAAAATAAAAGAAAACGTTTTCATATATAGGTAGACCCACATCTTCTGAGCAGCGAAAAGGATGGATGGACTTATGTTTACAATAACCACGGCATATATACAATACGCAACCACAAAGACCAAGTCTTGTCAGATTCCCGCGTGCAAAAGCATGCCCTTTAATATCTGTGCTTTCTATTTTAACATGGTACCTGCGACGTATTTCACGCACATACAAGAGGAAGCCCTTTAAAATCCGTGTCTGCTGTTCGGAGCTGTCGCGATGGGGATGGGCTCATCGTCAGTGAAGGTGCTTCTATATTTTGCGCGGTCTGATCGCATTGTCTTTGTGGTTCCTTGCGTTTGTGAGTTATTCTGAAAGTATTCTTCCTGTTTTTGTTCTGCGTCGCCTCCAGCTGCTGGTGACAACGGAATCACAGTGATCAATCATTCTGTGGATGACGCCATTCTCACTTCCATGGTTTTGTTCACCTACAAACGATACTGTAGTGTGCTGGCGCTTGCAGGTGCGGTGACCGAAACGAAACTGTATTCGGCAGCATTCACAGTGATCACGGAAGGTTTTTTCTAGACTTGTCAACCCTTCGCAATACGCATCATTATCGACTGTCTATAAATGCGTGAAATACCTATAATGTGATGCCAAGGTTCTGGAGACCATATGCAAAGCAAGTGGAACAGTGAGAATAAATCGCAGTGCATTTTACAGCAACCAATTTAAAGGACATTGTAAATATATGTAATTATTGTACAGTCAATCATGCTATATGTCTTCACAAATCGAATTCAGCGACCCAATTAAATAAATGAAATGGTGATCCGCTATCAACGACTATTCCTAAACAGATAAAAGAAATATTTTCGTATTACTGCCGAAGCAGCCCACGTCCCACGTATTGTTGAACACGCTACTGACTTCCCCAAAGCGATCGCGTGCATCAAAATAATTCAAATAAAAGTAGTATGAAGGAATTTATGCAACAAGAATGTTTTATTTACCACTAAGTTTTTACGCTCTCTTCCTTACCAATAGTGCACACAAATGGCAAAAGTTTGTCGGCTGTCCAAATGAAGACGCCGTGTCGCAGAGGGTTAATACTATTTTTTCCTTTTAATTTTGTAGTACATCAGTTTAGTGCAAATCTACATGTGTAATGTAGCAGTGTAACTAGCGCTACTTGAAAAAAACTTGGATGGCGCTTGAGCTGCAAGGCTTCTATTTGTTCCTGACGTGCAAAATGTATGTTGCTCTAGAAGGACATTTAGAAAAGATGGCCATAATTAAAAAGGGTTTGACTTCCGGCCACGGCGGCCGCATTTCGACGGGGATGCCTTGTGTTGAAATGTAAAGAACTTCCGCATTACTTTATTAAAATGCGCGTTGAACCCCATGTATCCGAAATTAATCCCACTCCATAACTGCAGCATGCCTCAGAATTATTTCGCAGTTTCGTCCATAAGGATCCGACATTTATTATAGTTACTAACGCTAGCCAAGCAGGCAGGAAAATTTGGCCAGACCAGTCAATGCTATTTGATTCGAAAACAAGAACTATGGTCCCATACAGCAATATGTTCTGATTAAGCTGCTCAAAATTCGGGGTTACTCATGGGTTGAGGTTATTGGTGAATTGCAGTGCCGATGGTTACGTAAACTGTACGCTAGACAGATCGGAATAAAGTCTCTCATCTCCACTAAGAAAAAACTTCCCATACTTGAGAAGTATGGATGCCGTAGAAGAAAAGATGGTTGCCAGTGGCCCAAAACAAGTTGAAAGAAATCTGGGACCCACACGGAGCAAATGACACTTAAAACTGCTGACGGTCGCTAGATGAATCCCGCGAATGTAGCCCTGACGCAGACTTTAACCTATATTTCTTACACTATGAATAACCTCTGTAGCCTTTGTCGTTTTACCAAAGGGTGCCAGGCTGGAGACGCATGCGTTACTAAGATCAGTAATATTTCGCGTGCCTGCAATGGCTCTGATCACTTCCAAATGGTCGGGCTTAGCCATCGACAATGGCATATTGTTCTCTTTTTAGGCGTTCATTGACACAAAAGAATGGTTATGTATCCAAAAAATGAATGCCTAAATGTCAGCCAGAAATGTTACCATGTTATTTTATGGAATCTGAGTCAACCTATAAGGCAGACTCTGACGTCATATAGTTAAGGACGTGTACTTCTTGTGTACTTCATTTCATTACTGCCACGCGTATTATAGTTTTCTCCACGGAATTTCACTCTGCGCTTCTAGGTACATATTCATTTTCAGGAAAAGTATCAGAAACCGGAAAATAAACGGATGCTGTGCGCGCAATGGAGAACAAAAATATTTTAAAAGCCTCAGAAAGTCCAAATTGAAATCAAACAGTATGTGTCCGTCTTTCTTGAATATTTGTACTGCATTCGATTCGGAGTACATACAAATATCTTGATCGTACTACGTAAACTATGCTGTGATTTATGTGACCCCGAAACCCCTGAAAGTGCAAGGAGCGGGTAGTAGGTACTTTTAAATACTGACTTCTGTGCACAGTATCACATCGCAGGATTTCGGGAACGTTTTCCATCATGCCTTCTTTAAGTAGATGAAATCGGTAGGCTTCACCTGTTGAACATTTTCAGAACCAAGGTCCATCTACACACATCGACGAGACCCACTTTAGTGGGTCTCGTCGATGGGTGTAGATGGAGCTCGGTGGAATTGATGCAGCGCCGGACTTTGGTCTTTCTGACCGATGTTGCCATTTCCAATGTATAGAAGATACGTGACGGCGTGCGTCATATCCATGTCGCCAGTGCATGTTTGTCTATGCGGACGGCAGAACCAAAGCGGTAGTGTTTGCGGCTTCCAACTCGACTAAGCACAAAAAGCATGCTGCTTTCTGTTCTGCATTCTTAACCACGCTCTTCTTTCTACGTTGATTCGGCAGCGCGCGTAATACAAAGTTCTCCTTAGGAAGAAACCAGGGCACACTAACGCCGAAAACGCATATCAATAGGATGCAATGGGGTAAGCTGTGCGTTGTGTACTCTAGTGTACATTAATGCATGTCATCTCTTATAACACGCTAAAAGACCGTGAACATCCGGCGTCTTCACACCGCATCCTCCTCGCCGCAGGATGTCCCGTCTTCACTCCCTTCGTTGCACCACGTGTGCTCCGGGTTACGCAGAGTTCGCCTCACGTGTATCACAAGACACGTCTCCGGCGCTCACCAGGTGCCGCGGGCCTCGCCCTTCTTCTTACCTTCTACCATACGAGAGCGCGCGCCTGCTAACATCACCAGTCCCATTTCTGGGTGTGCCGTGGTTGAGTGAACTAGAATTGGTAGTGGTCTCACTGGCGTCGAACGCGTAACGCCGCCGATGTTTCCTCGGGCCCAAGAGTTGGTCACGGACACTACAATGATCTCTACGGTCGTAGAGATCAATGCTGAGCGTCAGTTGCCGTGACCGTCGAGGTTAATGTAGTCTGTGTAACCATGGGCCATGGTAGCATCAGCGGTTTCACCTCCTCTGTTGCTGCTGCCGAGCAATGAGCCCACTACGCCTCTTCTAGTTGAGTGTTCCGGGGGTAAAATCAGCGGCTTCACCTCCTCTGCCATCAGAAGCCCCCAAAACGGGGGTGAGCTTTGGACCGTCCAGAGAACCCACGATGCGGTGGTCAGGCTTAGTGTGGTCCCAACGTGGGAGGAGCGCGTGACGCCGGCGATGTCTCCTTGGACGCAAGAGTTGCTCACAGATGCCACATCGATCTCTACGGTCTTGACATGTGATGCGGCGCAGTATAAGCTCCGTTTTCTTCGCGGCGCGTCTCCCCTCTAGCACTGCTGGGCATCTGGTGTCGTCACCGTCAAGATTAATAAGTGTCTGTAACCACAGGTAGCATAAGTGGTGTCTCCTCCTCCGTTGCTGCTACGAAGCAGTCAGTTCACTACCTCTCTTCTGGTTCATTGTTCCACTGGCAAAATCAGCGTCTTCACTTCCTCCGTTGCTGCTGCCGAGCAGTGAGTCCACTACCCCTCATCCGGTTCACAGTACCCGTCCAGAAAACATCCGCATGGGCGCTGCTCCTACTTTTCGACAGCGTCGGTTCGTCTGCTTATGTAACAATTTGCTCTTCTGGATGTGTCATGGTAGAGTGACCTAAAAGAGGGATCGAGAGGTCACTGGCGTCGAACGCAAGACGATGCCGATGTCTCGTTGGCCTCTGACGAATACACCAAAGCACGCGAACGCCGACGGGTGTGTGCATTACCAAACCCCTAATTCAAAGAGCTTCCAAGTTTTCTCAGTGTGATATGCCGTTATGTCAGGTATTCGGATTACCATTTCAACATCGGGATCCATGATGGGCACTATTCACCCGACCACGTCTACCGCAGTATGAATTAACTCATTATTGACAACCTCAAGGAAAAGGTAATGAAGCCAAGGAAGGTATTGGGGATGTTTATTTTACCCTTTTAACTGTATTGTAATAATTTTGATACGAATGTGAAAACAGTAAAGTGGACGAAAAGACAACTTGCCACCAGCAGGGGCTTTCTTCACTTCAAAACATACCAGTAACACCCCCAACGTCTTCCTTGGCTCCATTATCTGTGGCTTTTTATTCGGATTGCATCAAACAAAGGAACGAGCGCTTAAAATTCTTTTCTTTCATTCATTGCTTGCAGTAATATATGTGCCTAACAGGTCAGTTTACTTGTGCCAGTTATGCCAAACGTCATGCCACGCATTACGAGTTCATTGCACTCACTAGCAGAATCCACTACCAGAAAGCTTTTCTTTAGGTGCACTTTTTTTTCGTGAAGAAAGTTTTGCGTGCCCGGCGTTTTTATTTCTGTTTTTTTCTTTCTCGTGGTCGTATGGCCGCTTGACGGAATATGGCAGGGTAGATCAACCAAAAACCTAATTTTTTTATTTCATTACTAAAAAATATTACACATTCTCAGGAGCAAAACCATGCATTGGCGAGCGCGTAGGAGTGCTCCAAGCCATTGAAAAATGGCGCCAAACAAAACCGCGCCTCCTGGTGGACGCGCGGGCTCTTATCCATCATTGTTTCTGCGTGTATGTATTTCTTTAAATAACTATTGCTATATCAGTTGAATATATTCACTTCCTACCATTTTCATAGGTTTTGATTACAAATTTTCCCGTCATAAATGCGTTTGTAACGTTGTCATTGCTGTACGCTGTGAGCAAGTTCCGCGCGTGTTTTTAAACATAAAACCGTGTTTTTCTATTGATCAGTTCTTTGAAAATTTTCCAAACTAGATTTGCCTTCTCTAGAAAATTATCCAACCGATCGCGTTGAAATTGTGTCAGAGTATACCTAAATCTCTCCTAAATACTCTGAACCTAAGCTTCAAAAAAATGCTTTTTATGATTAAAAAAAGATTAACTGGAAAGTGTCTCTCCGGCACGTGAGAAGTGGGGACAACAATTTTCTTTTTCTTAGATAAATGCAGGAGCCCGTTCTTATAGGTAGAGATTAATGCCTACATAATGTGGAATAAGCGTGCCAACTGTCATGGCCACGCCGTTTTTCGTTTCTGAAAAAAAAAGGTACAATTAATTTCGTACACCAGTCTAAAATTTAGCACTGAAAAAGAAAAGAAGAATTAAAATCCACAAGGTCAAATACACGCAGAGTGAAGCCCACGAACGTTCTTATTGGGCACGGAAAACCTCACAACAAAATATGGAACAATTAATATAATAATATCTGGGGTTTAACGTTCCAAGACCACGATATGATTATGAGAGACGCCGTTGTGGAGGACTTCGGTAATTTCGACCACCAGGTGTTCGTTAACGTGCACCTAAATCTAAGTACACGAGCCTCAAACATTTTCGCCTCCATCAAAAATGCAGCCGCCGCGGCCGGGATTCGATCCCGCGACCTTCGGGTACGCAGCCGAGCGTCATAACCACTAGACCACCGTGGCGCGGCCACGGTGGTCTAGCGTGGAACAGTTCCGAGATATAAAGCTGAAACCAGGACTACCCGTTTACCCTTCCACACCTCTTTAACACGAAGTGCGTGCGAGTGCGAATTTTTTTTTTTTTTTGGCGTGGCAAGAATAGCACTATCACTGGTCACGACACGACCAAGAGCCTTCGAGCAAAAGTCTGGGTTGCTTTGGAGCTGTTGTTTTACAGCCTGGGCGGATTCTCCGCGACCATCTTTTTGCTCTTTTCTCGAAATTAGAGGCAGAAATATCTCAACGACGCTTCACATTATCATGTCTTCTGTTAAAATTCACTGAGCCTAGCTCTAAGATATACCAAGTAACTTCTCCAACTCTTCAATAGCTTGTCACCTGTCTTCAAGCACAAATGCGCGGGGTTTTTTTTATAGTTTCGTTCGTTACTGTAGTTAACGGACGTCCAGAACGAGGTTTCCCATAAACGAACATTTCCCCTTTAAAAAAAGGAAACATTCATATTCATGTGGTATTTTTCCATCGCGGCGTCCTTGTAAACAGTGTTTATTATCGCAATATTGGGGGAGTCACTGGCAGAGCAAGAAGCAAAACTGCACAGCCCCGCGAGCATCTATCACGAGAAAAGAAAATGCCGAGCACGTGAAACTGATGTCATGAAAAACAATCACTGTACCCAGAGAAAACCTTCGTGGCAGAATCCACCGGATGCAGTGTACTCGAAAGGAGTTGCGCGACGCTCGCCTGGCGGGAGAATTGCATTCTACGCTGGCTCCGCCCAGCGCAGCGCTATTCCGGTTGCTATTGGGTACCACTTCGTATACGCAAGAGCATTTGCCGCGCAGGTGTGCTTGAACTACTTCATACATGTGAATCGCTAAAATAGGCATGGAAGGAACACATCGCTAATAAGGCAGTCCAGAAAAGCCCTTTCGTTAAGAGACAGCGAATTTATTAGAAGAGGTTAGCCTGAGCTTGAGCGCTGTAACCTGCTACTCTGCACAGGAGAAAAGGGGAAGAGGGAAAAAGAGAAGATGATGGGGACAGGAAGAGGTGATGCGTATGTACAATGACCACGTAACAGAGTGGTCTTCTTAAAGTCCATTGTCATGTCCAGTACTCTTGAGAAAATCTATAAATGCCCTTGTAGCAGTCGTTGATGCTGTCTGGTGGGACACTGCGGACAATAGGTTAGGTTCACTTGGAGTGTTCACACCGATGCCAGCGAACGCTGAAGCCAGCGTCTTCCTTCGGGACACGTACAGAGGGCAGTCGCATATTAGATGGGTTGAAGTCTGATCTACTTGGCAGCGCTCACAGTTTGGGCTGTCCGCACGCCCAATAAGGTGCGCGTTAAGCCATACGAATGAACCTGCCTAACTTGCGCAGTAAAAAGAGTACATGTTTATATATGCACCCAGCTCCTTGTTTACCTGGACAAACATATATCTAAGCACCTTCACAGTACTAACCATTCTATAGAAAACCATTAAATGCGCTTACCAGAATGCCTACCGCATCTTTGAAATGAGGCTGGTAAAACTGACTGAGTCACTTAAGTGATATACGAAAGAGTTCAAGAAAGGCTTCCTAATATAGTCACTGATTAATAGAACACTTTCAGTACAACAAAGTTGGTCGCACTTTCACCTTTAAAAATGTATGTTGACATGAGCTCTACATTAAAATTAGCATGTAAAACATAAAAGTTGTTCTAAAGGCTTCGACTTCATATCTGCTCTGCTATTTTAAATTTTATCTCTTAGAGAGAGCGCGGTTTTTAGAAGCTCTGACCTCCTTTCTATTATTTGGCATTCTTGTTTTTTTTTTTCAATTGCTAACTGTATTTACTTGAAAAAGCGTCGAGTGCGAATATAGGTAGAGCCCTTTATTTTTTACTCTCGATGAAATGAAAAAAAAAAGATATTTGCATGTATAGTTAGACCCACATCTTTTAATCAGCGAAAAGGATAGATGCGCTTATGATTACAATAACACCACACCGGCATGTTTACAATACGCACCCACAAAAGCCGCGTCTTGTCAGATTTCCGCGTGCGAAAGCATGTCCTTTGAGATCTGTGTTTTCTATTCATCGATGGTACCTGCGACGTATTTCAGGCACTTAACAAGAGTAAGGCCTTTTAGATCCGTGTCTACTGTTCAGAGCTGTCGCGATGGGGGTTGGCTCATCGTCAGTGAAGGTGCTTCCATATTTCCTGCGGTCTGATCGCGTTGTCTTTGCGTTCCTTGCGTTTGTGAGTTCTTTTGAAAGCTTTTTACCTATTTTTGTTCTTCACCGCCTCCAACTCTTGGTGACAACGGAATCAAAGTGATGATCGTTTTGTGGATGACGCCATTCTCACTTACATGGACTTGTTCGTCTACAGACGATACTGCAGAGTGCCGGCGCTTGCAGGTACGGTGGCCGAAGCGAAGTTGTATTCGGCAGCATTCACGGTGATCACGGAATGTTTTTACTATAGTTGTTAACCCTTCGCGATACGCATTATTATCGACTGTCTATGAATGCGTGAAATTCACATAATGTGATGTCAAGGTTCTGGAGACCAAATGCAGAGCAAGTGGAACATTGTTACATTATTGCGCACCACTTTGAGGACCAAGACTGAACCACACGAACACCAGCGCAAACTTACAACTGAATATATCGGACGGACACGTGACGCTTTTTATCGTTGGGACTAACGCAGAAGGAAATAACGTATCTAAATATGTAGGCTAATGGAGAGATATGCGATAGGTACGTGATTCATCCTGTATGAGTGTTTATCAGTATTGTAATATTATTTATATATATATATATATATATATATATATATATATATATATATATATATATATATATATATATATATATATATATATATTTCCCTTTTTCTAAATGTGTTCATTTTATTTGTTTGTTACTATGGTACGCGATTCTATAAAAAGCTTTATGTGTCTGTCCAGTAAATTCAGTTGTAAGTTTGTGCCTGTGTTCGTGTGGTTCAGTCTTCGTCCTCAAAGTGCTGCGCAATAACGTAACTTTCATTAGATACCAACTGGCCCGAGCAAGTGCCCTTACAAGTAGAACAGTGAGAATTACACTTCATTTCACAGCAACCAATTTAAATGACTGTAAATATATCGAATTATTGTACAGTTATTCATGCTATGTTGCTTCAAAAACCCACTTCAGCGACCCGCTTAAATAAATGCAATAGTGATCCGCTATCAACGCCTATTCATCAACAGGTAAAAAAAGATTTTCATATATCTGCTGAAGCAGCCCACGTCCAACGTATTGTTGAACACGGTACTGGCTTCCCCAAAGCGATCGCGTGCCGCATAATAATTAAAATAAAAGTAGTAGGTAGACATTTATGCAACAAGAATGTTTTATTTACCACTAGCTAAGTTTTTACTCTCTCTACCTTAACAGTAGTGCACAGGAAGGGCAAAAGTAAGTCGGCTGTCCAAATGAGGATGCCGTGTCGCAGAGGGTTAATGCTATATTTCCTTTTAATTTTTGTAGTGCATCAGTTTACTGCAACTACATGTGTAATGTACCAGTGTAACTGGCGCCATTTGAAAAAAAATTGAATGGCGCTTGAGCTGCAAAGCTTCCATTTGTTCCTGACGCGCAAAATGCTTGTTTCTCTAGAGGGAACATTTAGAAAAGATGGCGATACCCTAAAAGGGACATCATCGCCGCTAATGTACCCAGCAAAACGCCAGTCTGCTACCAGCAACACAAAAGAAAGGTTAACAAGTGTATTGTGTCTAACGGGGACTGCCTGAAAGGCTGTAAAATCGACAGTTTTTTAATCGGCAGCTCAAGCATTTCTTACGCCTTTGTAGTACGAACAAAGCAGCGAACAAAACTCCCACGATGAAGTTGATTGCACAGCGCATTTATATACTGTCACGATTTAGTTATCTTTTTTCAACAGGTGGTTTTGTAGATGGCTACACTACATACGGAAGAACGTCCTATGTAGTGCGTCTGCTCTGAGCTATACTCTAGGTTGCTAAATTTCTGCGCTCAGTATCGGCTACACTTAGCGTTACATTCCAGCCAATGGGTGATCTTCCACAAACACCTCCTATAATAGGCGAGTTCAAATGCAATTTCTGGTTTATAAAGAGCGCGCAAGATTTCCTTGCACGTTGCTGATTTATGTTTATAATGCCTTCAGGATCAACTGACGCCATGTACGCATACTACTACAAGAGTTTTATCAGCGACGCTGTCTAGCGAGTCGTTTCCTGCCCAGCGAAAGAAAAAACTATCATAATCGAAAACGGTTATGTGCCACAGAAATTGGGTAAATCCCACTAATCACCACTCGTCCACTAAAAATGAAGACGGCAACAGTGCGCCCAACAAATGTTGAAGTAACTGTTAGCCATAGGCGTGCGTAGGGTTCCCCTTCAAGGGGGGGGGGGGTGGAGCGCAGCCGGGCGAAGGTTAATCGCAGCGCCCACCTCCCTATTAAGTCAATGTCTGGGGCTGACTTCGCCCCCCCCCCCTCTTATATGACTAGGGGGGCGGCCGCCCGCCTGCCCCGCCCCCTGCGCACGCCTGTGATATTTGTTCAAAAGTTAGCCCAACAAAAGCCGAAGACCCCGAGTACGTACAACGAGGGAATACTAGGGAAGAGGAAAGGCAATGGTGGCTGCGAGAAGACCCCAAAGGCCTACGCCAACGACGACTTTCCCGAGGATATGTGAGTGGTGGGAACGCTTGGTTTCAGCGCGAGGTTCTGTTTGTGCAGTTTGGACATCCGTGTCGTGTCGGTATCTGCGGTTTAACTCGAACCGCGTCTGCGCTGGGAACCAACGTAGAAACAACCTAGCATCACCTAGCTAAAGCCTATAGCAACGACGTAGAAGCAACCTATAAACAACCACATTAGTATTCAAAATCGTCCAGATTAGCTGTTTCAAGCCTTGCGCGGCTTAGCGCAAGCTTCGGCATTTTTTTTTTTTCATGAGAGATTACGTTTCTTCACACTGCGCAAGTTGGTTAACTGATTATTGCGGCAGTCAGTGGATTCGCCTTTTTACAGCTCAGGTTACTCGAGCTTTTGTGCTTCCTAACAATATCTTAGAAGACGCTCTTTTTAAAACTTAGCCGCGTATCTTATTGTTTGCCAACTCACTCGTTATTCTGACCGTGCACACCTAAGGAATATTTATGTTTTCTTAATTTCCAGCAGAATCGGGGAAAACGAGCATAAATACATCGTTGTATTCGTGGCTCACAGCAACACTGGGGGATCGGCCAAGAACCGGGCAGTTTTACCAGAAAATTCTTAAATTGGAGGTTATATTTCGTCTGTCAAAAAGATGAAATAAATATAACAAAACAGAAATTCAAAATATGAAGATTAGAGAAAAATACAATTATAAGTTATGAAGCTCAGAATTCGAACATTGTAAAAGTCTGTAAAAGTCTGTAGTCATTGTAAAAGTCATTATTATTCTATATAACTAAGGCCCACAATTTGTTATTTTGCTACGCTACGCTAACGTTTAATCTACAGATTGAATACCTTATAATGAATGCGAGTTTGAGGCAAATGAAAATATAAAGCAGGTTCTGACATCCCTTTATAATGTTACCTTTCTCAGAATGCGCGTGTTCCCTAAAGCGTCACTCACACCATTGAATATAGGTGGTTATAGCTTCGTAGGCGTTTGATATTTGTGTGGAACCTGTGAAGAGCGTTCGACTGATACTTAATAATTCTTGAACTCCATCTTCATTTTCCGTTCAAGTCTAAGCCAGCTGTTCTGGTGGCCCAGTGATGTTCTTCGGATAATCACGTGTGTTCTGGGTCAACCACCTTGTCCTCCACGCGTCAAAATTCAATGCCCTTTCGGTTTACGAATGGCTTCTCTTTCGTGACCATATAAGCTAGCGTTGGTTCGATGGGGTTTAAATCGAATGAAAATGCTTCAGCCTCCATGAATATACCTGCAGTTCCCAATCCATCCCGCTATTATCAATGGCAATGAACCCCTCTTTAAATATCAGTCCCTATTTCAATCTATAACAAGTGTAAACAATTTCAACGTTATTTTTCCAGGCGCTCCGTAGCGCCGCCTCACAAGTGAGGCTGCTGCTGCGGTAATTCTATCAAAGGAAGCACCGACCTCCCAGCCTTTGGGCTCAAAGGCCTTGAGGAGGCATTTGTGCTGTTTTCCCACCTCTCACTTGTAGATACAATGCTCGTCATTCATTTCCCACTCAGTGATCACATCACTTGTCAGTGCCATAATTCTATGCTCTGTACACATCTTTTACGCGGTCACAGACGTGATTTTAGGCCTTTGTACAGCCATAATACATACTGTCATCGTAATCATTGGTCATCGCTAACACCATATAGAAAGACATGGCGCTCTTTGGCCACCCATGGCCCTCGCGCCACAAAAAAACGCAATAATCCTCAGCCTCCGTTGATTGCTGCAGTTTCCGCATCTAATAAGCATCTTAAGATCAATACAAGAGATGTATATATTTTATTGGAAGGCAAGGAGGTTGGCCGGAGCACGCTCTAGCCAGCTACTCCGCACAGGAGAAAGCGAGCGATGGCGGGTGATGATGGGTAGAGGAAGAACTGATTTGTATATACAATAACCACGCAACACCGTGGTTTCGGCAGAGTGGAGTAATCCTACTGTGAATAGTAAGGGCAAGATGGCATCATCTGCTACCATGACAGTACAGCCACAACAACGAAGCATCATTACAGCGAAAGTTGTTGGGAGATCACAACAACAGTCGATTTGCATAGCGTAGTTGTCCGCCGCCGCCGCCCGTGACCTGTAACCACCATCGCGCACAATGAGAAATGTCCACGATCGAGCGTGAATTGAGCCCGGGACCTCTGCGTGGCAGTCGAGCATTCTACTACAGAGCCACGGCGGTGCTTGAAACTAATTGCGGAAAACACCTTATGCAGGCGTCATGTCGGGCAAGGAATCACGTTAATAAATATAGTATAGCGTGGTAGAAAAGTAAACTAACAGCCAGGCCCAATTTGCCTTAATGTTAACTCTGTAAGTGTGTGCATGAAAATGTAGCTTATTATCCATAATGTCCCTAGGAACTTGTATTGTTGTTTACCATGCATTCACTCCGTTCCTTTATCAGGTTCGGCTGTAAGCCTCTTGTCTTAGTAAATACCAGGGCAAGTGTTGTTTTTTTTTCCAAGGGGCGACTGGAATGGATTACTGAAGTTGTTTAACGTGGTTTGAACCTGCCGTGCAAACGTCGTCACGTTCGATGCGTGGAACACATTCTGGAGAATATCTACGTAAAGAGACTGCATATGGGTCGATAGCAAGACTATTTAACAGAGCTCATCTTAACCCCAGTGAGTGCCGTATTTGGAAAACAGCCCTGCCGCCGGCGTTTAGAAAAATATCTACAGTTTTTCTGTTGTGCCATGAAAGCAACGCAAAACGTACCAACGAAAAAGAAATGCCTGTTAACTTTCAGTGCGTTATCTTTCCTAGCAACATCAACACATAATTCTCACAATGGCATCCGTGGAATGATATCTCGCATGGTAATTAACCCTTTAAGTGCCGACGAAATTACGAAAAACTGTTCGAAAATTGCCAAAATTTTTGTGCCGCGAAATGCTGCAGTAACATGTTTAAAACAGAAAAATACTTCCGAAAACATTTCACGACAGATAAAAATGCTTTATCCGTGCTATTTCGCACCGTCATGCTATACCAAGGCCCGCAGCCAGGAATTTTTTTCGGGGGGAAGGGGGGCACTTGCTGAATGCCTTCAAAAACACGCATTTTCGTTATTTATTTTTCGTATAACAACCCCCTCCATCGGAATTTCTGGAGGGTGGGGGTGCCCGGGCCCCTAGCTTCCTTCCCCCCTCCCCTCCCCCCTTGCTGCTTGCCTGGTAATAGCCCTACCTGGGGCATTTCATGTGTATACCGAAAGAAATTTCTGCAACTCCAGAAAGTAAGGGTTTGCGCATTGTTACTTCCTGTCAACAAAATTTACTATTCCTCGATGAACTACAAACTAGATGGGTCTATCATCCTTGTGGTAGCGTTCAAACCACGGCATTTCGCCATGTTCGTTTGTAACGCGCGGGAAACGCAAGGCGCGCATTTCGCCGTTTAGTGTGCAGACTCATTCAATCAAAGCCAAATCACGGAACCCATGCTGCCATCTATGTTTTAAATAGGAAAACACCATTTGACCAGCTGGGCTCGTCAAAATCCTCTTGAAACATTGGTGAAGAGCTATGACGAGCACAGCTCCTCATTAGCAAAGAAGTGACATTAAATCATGACGAGCTCATGACGAGCACGTCAGAAGCAGTTAAGCGGTTAAGTTGATCTTATTTTGAATCATGGTATTCTGAAAAAAAAAAAAGAACTGCTGCTCTATTTCTGAAAGTCGCATGTTTCTTTTTTTTTATACAGGAAAAAGAAAAGAAGATGGTAAATCTTTCTCGCAAAGCGACACAAACTATTACATTGAGCACGACATATTTTAAAACTGTGCCTAGTTTGTAGCAAATTTCTCAACATAGAAGTATCTGGGTGCCTTGTAGCCACCAGCGACGCCGCAGACTTTGTGAACTTCTCTCCGCTGCTCTTCGCCATCTTTCCAACAGGGTCTGCTGCTCGCCGTGACCACTCCTATCGAGCTCTGCTAACTATTGTGAACCAAGCGGATCGGGCCACCCGTTTATGTTCGTTTTATTTTTTTCGTTTTCTTACTTATTTTTCTCCGAGTCTTCGTCATTTCTTAACTCTCCTATCTTTTTTCGTCTTTCTCTCCTGCTATGTTCCTCTCCTCTAGCTCTTCCCTCCTCGGAAAGCGTAGGCAGGCGTCGTACCCCTGCAGGTTGCAGTTGTCAGCTTGTTTCTCTCGCTGTTTCCCGTGTGTCCTTGTGTATTTTGTGCGCATAGCAAATAATAATAACAATGATATAAACTTTAAGAATATACCCTGGTATCACGCAACGTCGCCACAACGTTGGAGCAACTTTCTCAACGTAGCGGCAACGTTGTGTCAACATTTGTTGCTACTTGGGTGCTTTCGTTTTTCGCTATCTGTGCCGTGATCTCTACCTTCCGAAACAGCATTTACAGGCCTATTGATCCAAATCTGCGTCTGCTTACTCCTTCTAGCCGCAATGGCAACAGTCAGGCCATGGTCTTTTTATAGGTTGCAAGCATCTTCTTTCAGTTTGTATGGTGTTTGCGCATCTGCAACAAGAAAGAACTAAATGTATAACCACGCAATATAGGTCAATTTTCTTACAACTTGAATTTTTTTGCGCAGCGAAGGAGAACCACGTAGGAGAAATTTGACATCCAGCCGCAGGCCATACAACGCTTCACGAAGACGAAAATTTACAGCACTGATTGGTTGAATTGGTTGGAATACTTGCAGCGTCATTGGTAACACACGGACGGTACTTTTGAAAGATTGCCTCATCACGTATTGTTTCAGCTCGATATAATCAAGCTTTTTGTGTTCAAACATTTCTTGAAAATTCAGGCTCACCTCTGTGTCATGTGCTAAACAGGTTCACTGGACATGGAACACCACAGAGTCGAATGACTTTTCAATCTTTAAGTATGCTTCGTTTCTAAGGTCTCTGAAATATTGCATTCTTTGAATTGGCGTTGATGTAAAATTAAAATTCTAGGTATTTCACGTGACAAAACCACGATGAGATTATGAGGCACATCGAAGTAGCGGACTCTGAATTCATATGGACCGCCTAGTATTCCGTAACGTACATATCAATCTAAGTACACTGGTGTGCTAACATTTCTCGCCCAACGAAATTCAGCTGCTGCGGACAGTGATTGAAGCGCAATTATGGAGCGTAAGAGTGCAACGCCTCAGCCGCCAAGCTACCGCAGCTGATTTCGCTCACTTCAGTTATATGTTTCAGATCACGGCGCACGGGCTAATTTCGACGCGATCTCAAGGCGTTTATGTTACACTGCTTTGGAATATAAGAAACTGGAGAACTTCTGCCAGATCATCACAGTCCGCGAACGACGGACGGAGAAAAATCGTAAATGACGGATAAAAAATTATCACAGCATATATACGAAGTGAATGATGACGAGTGGGCGAAGCTCCGGGGGATCATTAACCGTGAATCCTCCCGTACACTGGCCACTTGATCATGCAAAGACGTGACAACACGTGTGTACAGTATACACAATGTTGTTTATTAGTCACACTGCGTATATGGTGTTGAGATGTGCGCGGCATTTTCCTTTCATTCTGGCCACCCTATGATCGGTGAAATGTAAAGCCAAAGGTTATTCTATGGGATCCAACCTAAAATTAGCTTAATGTGTGGTTGGCTCTGTGTGTATGCTCGGAAAAGTAGTGAAAGCACTTACCAGACAAACGAATAAGTGCCTCGTTATACATGATGCTTGCTGTACTTTTCATGCAGAAGAAATAAAAAGAATAATATTGTCACGTGGCTGTGACGTTGACGAAGACAACAGCCGGCGTGTTCAAGATGAACCTCTTGATTTGGCCGAACTTGTGGCCGGGAAATGAAAACTCAAACTACTACAATACATGCTGTACACTCATAGCGGCGAACTGGGCGTCGGCCGTCGATCAATGCTCATGGCTGGGATGCGCCGTCTTTTATACACCACGCATCGAACTTTCCAGTCTTATCACTGGTGGTCGCGCAAGCTCTAGAATAATCTAGACAATTCGTGTCCTGCGCGCAATCTTGACAAAATGATCTACTGCAATCGCGAAGCTGCTCGAACACTGCGGCGCGGTCGGCGTCGAGCGTTGCAAACCGTCCTTGCTGGTCACAACCGAATACGTGAAAATAAAACAAGCGGGCATGGCAATAAGTATTACTTCAATAAAGTCTACTGAAACAGCTTGTCAGGACTACGTGAAATCTTTATTGAGGGCTTTCCTGAATTCATTGATACAGGCAGCATTTGTCATGCAATAATAGCGGTAGAGTGTTCGAACTTCCATGTGCTACGCATGGTAATAAAACTATTATAGCTCAGATCAGCCTCGGAAACACCTTCTTGACACGTCACCATTGAACTCATGATTTCTGAAAAATAGAAGAAGAGATGTGGTATAACAATGGCAGTGTTAAATATAGTCACATAAAATATGATTACAAATAGATACTATGAAAATAGCAAAGAGACCAGCTCGTACTACTTACTCAAAAATTAAGAACATCGCATGTCTGCATTGGGTTGTGCGTGCCCAACATTAGTGGGCTGTGTTAAAATGAGAACTCTTGAACAACACATGGAACGCAAGATGGTGTTTTCTGCCTTAAATTACATTAGCGGCACGACTACCGAGTGACACGTACACCTTGATATATATATATATATATATATATATATATATATATATAAGGACGAACTGGCTAAGCTGAGAGTTGTATGTGATATAGTCGGTGTTGAGGCATGTCGTCAAAATGAAATTGCCAAAAAGTAAAATATTAGAGGATATTAGTATAAACTGCAATTCGTACAAATGCTTCGGCAAACTGGTACGACGTGGACGGTTGTGGTTCAAGTGAAGAGACATATTTTAGGGCAAAATGATTACAAGTTTCATCAAACGAGAAAAGTGACCGTTGGCGTCAACATGATCGAACGAGGCAAAAAGGGATGTAATCAGAGATTACTGCTTTATGACGCCATCGTGTGACGTCATCATGACGTCACGCATCACCGGAATTAGTGACGTTACTCTGACGTCACATAAGATTGCATTGATTGATGACGTCATCACATGAAATCAACGCATCATCAAAGGTTTCCCTCGCTAAAGACAGTGCAACAACCGGTGAGGGTCAGAAAGCTCACAATGCTTCCGATTACCGATCCCGGAGGCAATGCAGCACCACGTTAGGTGCAGAAAGCATTCCGTGTGTATGGGGCAAACATCAATGCATTGACTGAGAGGAAAGAAAACATGTGGCTGCTCCACCACTGTCAAACCTGAGAAAGTGCGTAGCACGGGTACCCAGGGATTCCCAATCGTAAAATTCCCACTGCTCCGTTTACCAAAGCGTCGATGATGGCACTCTTGAAGGGAAGGATGTACGGTTCCCCGGTCCGAGTAGGCTGTTTTTCGGGAGTTTCGCAAACTCGGTGTGCGACGCGTGCGCTGCTTTTTGCTGCGCTTTATCGGCATCCTGCTTGTTACAGCAGTTCAGATACGCGTCGTCTGCAGCGAGTTCTGTCAGGTTTGCATCCATCCGATGTAGCGACCAAGCGCCAGCAAAGTGCATGGAGAGGGGAATAACGCTCGCTCAGCGAGGCGGTCGCGCCCTCTCTGGCGCTGTGCATGAGTAAACTCCATGTTTCGAAGCGTTATTAGCAATTTTAACTGTGTTATTGCGATTACTGTTTGGTTATTTCTGTAACCTGTATTATTTTAGACCTTGTTCGTTCATTTTAACTCAGTTTCGAGCATTGCGAGCCTTTTTTAAGACCTGTGTCACACCACACGAGATGTATAAATGGATGACAAGCCGGGCCTTCAAAGTGCTCCGCACTTAAAAGAAGATAGCTCACAGGTTGTCACAGTTTAACAACACCGTCAGTGCGACTGTCTTGCATTAGGTCTTGCATTAGGGTCGCCTAAACTTTTTTTATTGCTGATAATCAAGTGAAAAGATCTAGCCGTTGCCATGAAATGGCAACAAGAGGTCCTTCGTTTATTTTTGTTTCAATAAAAAACCTATCGAAGCTGACCAATACTAATATTAAGGCTACACTTGTGCGCAAGAAGCGGAATTTATATGCCACACAATGCTCAGACAATTGCTGTTGGTGCAAAGTATGATAATCTCTAATGGCATATCGGCTTTTTTTTTCATCAGTAAGTTGGTTTAGTATCAACTGGCATAGAATATATTGTCTGGCAGGCGTATTTCGCTTGCTCAGAAAGCGCTCTTACAATGAAGCTAGATCGGGACACCCTAAAGGGACACTAAAGACAAAAACGTATGTCTGTGCTCATGCATATACCACACAGGGCTTCCGGAACGCGAGAGGCAGAGTTTGTACAATGAGCCGCGAACGCCGGGAGGCGTTCCGCTTCCTGCTGGCGCGTCTCTGGCTGCACGCGAGGGCGATTTAAGGTCCTTGCTGTAGGTCTTGACATAGACCTCAATCCTGCGCTAAGTGCATTTCCACTAACAGGAAACCTTGGGTACTGCGTAGCACGGCATGATTGGATGCCGGAGAAGCGACGGTAGGCGGAGAAATCGCGGGCTTGATGAGGTGGTGGCGCCCTCTCTTGAGAGGAGCGGGGGTGCGAATGAGGTTTCAAAGAGAATTTTAGCCACTTTCAGCAAACTATTGCGTATAATTCTTGGTTATTGCTGTATTAAGTCCCTAGCACTTTAAAGACACGTGTTCTCGCATATCCACTGTCTCATGTCTCATCGTCACGCAGTCGTCTATACTGGCCAAAACAAGGCTAGCAAAGCTCAAAACCAGTGAAAAATAAACTACCAAGTTCTAAAACAATGTAAACTAGATGATTAACCAAACATTATCACTATAATTTACCTAAAATTCCGAAGAACCCTTCTGAAACAAAGGCCTGATATCCGTGCAACACAAGAGAGGGCGCCACCGCTTCGGAAAGCACGCGACCACGGAGCGAATCACTGGGTTGCCCGTGCTACGAACTTACTCAGGTTTTACGGTAGTGGAGCTGCATTTAACGCTGGATTATGAACTACACCAAGAACTAGACAATAACTACGTTGTGTTTAATGACTATGAATCATAATAGGTTATTTTGGACCGGTTTTAAGCAATCTCAGCTTTGTTTTAGGCCTGTTTTTGCAACTTGATCTTCAGCGTGATCATGCAACAGACATATGGACGTCGATAAGCCAGCCCCTAATGTGTTACGTAATTAAAACAATTTCCCTATTATAAGCAATTTACTCTTTCACAATACCAAAATCACCACGCTTGCCACGTGAAGACTTTTGGTCGCGAGAAAACGCGCAAAAACAAAATGCTGGTGGCGACGCCACCTTCAATTTCCAGCACCGATCACCCTGACGTCATAGATTGTGACGGCGTCTACTAAAGCCTATGTAGTTTCTAATCGCTAAATATTAAGTACATTTATCACAGGGGGACAGAGACTCAACATACCAAGTTTTGATGAATTTTGCTGAACCAATGTCGCCAAAATACAACAAATTCGCGCTGAAATCCGTGACGCCACGCACGAAGATTTTAGCGCGAAATTTCTAAATGAAAGTCATTTCAGTTTTCTCCTTTACTAATATTTCTACGGTGGTGAAATTAACGTCATTGCAGTTTTCAGAGTACAATTCATCAATCTAAACCAATTATTTACTTCGCTGTAATGTCCCTTTAAAGCAATTTCCCTTGTTGAAATAAAGGAACAGGCGCCCTGGAAAGCTTTTACAGTGAGTGTTTGGATGAGCTGCCACTAGTCTAAGTAAATGCACACCGGGGCCCGTATTCACAAGAACGCCTTACGCTAACAATTTTCGTAAGAGGGTATTTCAGCCAATCACGTTGCAGGAGATATAGTTAGCGAAGCCAGCTGGCCAATGGGAAAATGCCCTTGCAAAGAAGACGCTTTGTGAATGAATAATTATTGGGGTTTAACGTCCCACAACCACGATATAAGCGAGTTTTAGTATAGCGGAAAACAGCAAACACAAGGATTTAGCGTTAGCGTTAGCGTTGCGTGCTCCTAACCGCGCATGAGCAGAACGTAAACGTAGCCCGAGCTCTTACGTACGAACGCTATTTCTGGAATATAGCGTTCAGCGCTAACGCACGCAAGAGATCCCGTACGTAGGGCAAGACGGCGGTGCCCGTTGAAGCGGGAGGCGTCCACCTCGAATCTTTATAGTCGTCGTGCTGCATTATTAAACTCATTCATTCCCAAATAATGTTCGTATTTGATTTAGATTTGAGCAATGAGGCTTCGCCAACCGTTTACCGCCGACAAAATAGCTCCGTTTTTTAGCTACGAAGTGGATTTTGCGGTGCAGGAGGCTTAAGAAAATTTTTTTACAAGGTCCGCTCATCTTTTCTGTAGCCGCACAGAGATGGCGATGCTGTCTCCAGTCGCCTCTTTCTAAGATACGGTCACAAGTCAAGCCGAGGCATGTCAAGATTCGTTTCCCTTCATGTTTTTCGCGGCAGTGCATGAATCTGATGCGTGATGCGTGTGCGTTTCACTTCTGCAAAACACTCCTGCAAACGCGACATGGAGGCTCAACAACGGTGACTTTGGATCAGCTCGACTTAGTGGCGCGTTTGTAGATTCTACAGTGCATTTAGTGTCTTTATGTCTAGATGGCGCCGTATGTGCTTGCGTTAGCGGGAATGCCTTCCGCTGTACTAAAAGACCACCAGTTGGCACGCAGCGCGTTCCGTTTTAGCGTTTGCGTTGAGACGCACGCTAACGCTAACGTAAGCGTTTCCCACTATACTAAAACTCGCTATAATTATGAGGGATGCCGTAGTGGAGGGCTCCGGAAATTTCGGCCACCTGAGATTTTAACCTGTACCCCAATCTAAGTACACCGTCCTCGACCATTTTCGCCTCCATAGAAAATGCGGGCGCCGTGGCCGGCATTCGATCCCCCGACCTTCGGTTCAGCTGTCGAGCACCATAACCGCTATAGACCACCGTGCCGTGTTAAGTTTTGTGAATTCGGTCCAGTTTACTTTTGTTGCCTTTTTCAAGGCATAGTAGTTTTAAACACACCACAAACATTAAACTGAGGTTGGTCATATAGTCTCACACGCCACGCGCTGTGGGTTTCAGCAAAACGAGCGAAATTGTGTTGCCGAAAGGTTGGTGATGATGCCCGTCGTTTTTCCGCTTTCAGCAGAATGAATTAGAGACATGTGACCATACATCTCATATTTCGGTCTTTCTGGTTATGAGTGGCTGATATACAGCACAGAGGCGGTACACGCAACCCTACGTAGTCTATAGAGGTGGAGACTGAATGAGCCTAGATTGGCGGTCATTTCGCGTAGCGTAGCCTTCTCACCTGCCAAGCTTAAGACCTGGCTTTGCAATGATATGCCGGCGTGGCGTTGCGAATGATCGCGGAGGCCATGGTTCGGGAGGAGAGTTCAACCGGGAGGTAACGCGATGCGACAGCTGACCTCTGTCTGCATTTTTTAAATGCGAATGCATTTCTTAGTCGGGCTATGTAAGGCATCCGGCGCTGTCCGCGCGCCTCTCCGCTCTCCCTCTCCCATAGCAACAGCTGCGGGCGCGCGCGCTTATCCTCACCGCTAACAACCGGAGCAGGTGGTGCGGGCGGAGTAGTGGAGAGGAGGAGCGCGCTCTGGCTTGTGAGGGCGCTCGCATCGTGGGAGCTCGGCGAAGCTCCCGCGTGTGTGGAGAGAGTGTAGGAGAGGGTAGGTGCAGTGCTTCGCCGCTCCTTCTCTCGCCGTTCGCTCTCTCTCCTCCCTGCGCCACCGCCTCAATGCAGTGCGTTTGAAACGCGTTTGTAGCATTTGTGCTGCCTTGGCACAGCCTGAAAACAGCGCGTTCTAAACGCGTTTGTGCTGCATTGAAGTCGGTGGCAACATCCCTGAGGTGATTACGAACGCACGTAGGAAGCGTTCGTTGAAAGAGGCGCCCAAAAGCGAGACACTTGAGCGCGTCGATGGGTTCAGCTTTACGCCATTAAAATTACTACGCCGTGTACTCTCGGCGAAAGAAATGTATTCGCATTTCCTCACGATTCCCTTCGGGGAGGTGGGGGCTTTTTTTCGCTACAGCTATGTAACAGCGAATTCTTCGCGGTAAGTCAATCAGCGGACATAATAGTCAGTTACTCTCAGGCGCCCGTAGGAAATTTTGTTAACGGCCAAATCTTCCCGGAAGCACTACGTATCCTGATGACAAGTAAAAAAATGAAGACAGGAATATTTATTTAATATGGACACCCGCTCACACCTACACCTGTTTAGGAGTGAAAATGGGAGCATTGAGTGACCAGACTGAATGACATCACGCAACACTTCCAATTGCAAAAGTGCGTTTTCTCACCAAGTCACCAAAAGGTAAGCAAAACTCAGTCTGTCGAGCGGCGGCTTTTACAGACCAGAACTTATCTGAATCCGGTGATCTCACACCTCATTTACCCAGACATGTGCAAGACCTATAAATGCAAGATGTGTGGTTTTAGAGCCACTCTAGAACGCGTTCTGTGGAAATGTTGAGGGACAACAAACAGTGCTGTTGATGTAGCCTTTAGCGATCGCCTCCGCTGGCGCTAAGAGTCTGTGTTGCACAGCCCTGCTCTTGAAGACCTACCATGGGCAGTTCAGCGGGTCGAGGATGCCGCCAGAACTCAAGAACCCCTGGCCACTTCCAAGGCGCGACGTTTCGCCCGCCCTACAATTTCGCAGGACCTTTCAGTAAAGTTCTTGACTGGCTGGTTTTATAACAAACAGTATTTCAAGCGATTAGCACTTCATTAGGGATGACTCGGTCACCTGCAATTTTTTTCTAGGTATCATTTTCATATTCATGGTTGCATGCATAATGCACTGTATGAACATGAACGCTAGCTTTGAAATTTTCGCTTCCGGGCAATGGCATGTTTTTATATTCTTTATTCATGTTGGTGAACTTTTTTTACACAATTTGGAATTGCTTCAGCAGATCTATTCATCAATAGGGTTATCCACGCCCACGTGCTATCGTTTAGTTCCTCTTAGAAGCTTAGCTTCTAAAGCGAGAGACACGTGTCGCTCTAACATTAGCTAATTTAATTCTTTTTTACAGCGCATAACACCACCCAGTGGATGCAATCATCTTACAGGAGCACCATGATGGCCGCAATAGCAGCAGTCCGGCCACGGCGTTTTTAAACGGGGTTGGCAGTTGTTAGTTCCAGAACACCTGCAAGAGAAAGTCATTTTTGATGCCACTTGCACATTTATATTAAATGCGAAGCATTTCTTAGTGAACCAAATGCCCTTTGAGCGTTTCTTTCTATCTATCTATCTATCTATCTATCTATCTATCTATCTATCTATCTATCTATCTATCTATCTATCTATCTATCTATCTATCTATCTATCTATCTATCTATCTATCTATCTATCTATCTATCTATCTATCTATCTATCTATCTATCTATCTATCTATCTATCTATCTATCTATCTATCTATCTATCTATCTATCTAGCCGCCTACATCTGGGCGCTCTCGTAGTCGCCTCATTAACTCGGTATTGACCAAAATTGGCACACGAGGATTTGGGGGTATCACGAACATCACTGCCTGGCCATGACATCACTAACGCGAAAATCCTGGCGTGTACGTGATGAAACCCTTTCCGTGATGAAACCCTTTTCAGCAAACCCTCAATCGCACTGTCAGATAGGGAACTCGTGTTTTTGGAAAGCGGCACAAGCCGCAGAGGTTAACTATTTTCTGCAAGGCAATACATGCTATGGTCAGGTGTGGCAGTGGTATCTTTTACTTTTTATCGTTTGTGTTTTCTTCGTTGTGTTCTCTTATCGGCTGCTCTTGCGATTCTTCTGTCGGTATATAAATGTCAATGCTGTCGAAATAAACGTTCCGTTGGTAGTATGCGCTTGTCTTTGTCTTCCTAAGCCCCTGTATAAGTTACGCGCTCGCATTTCTAAGTACCTTAAACTCTATAATTAGACAAGCCACCAAGGCAGCGCTCCGCCTCCCAAAAAACACCAGTAACGAACGCCTGGCAGAGTTAGGTGTGCATAACACCATACAAGAACTAACCGAGGCACATCTGCAGGCACAATATCTCCGACTAACCAGCACCCCTACCGGAAGACATATACTTTCAAAGCTCCAAATTCGCATCCCCGCCAATCATGATTCCCTGAAGTCGCTACCCAAGGAAATTCGCGAAACATTCTGTGTTCGACCGCTCCCCCGTAACATGCACCCCGACCGAAACCGCGAGCGACGGAAAGCCAGAGCAGAAACTCTCCATAAAGCGTACGGCGGGGAACGGGATGCTATCTGGGTGGATGCTGCATGCGATCAGCACGGAGCCACAGCGGTGGCCTACACACCGAACACCCCTCCATTAATAAAAGAATTACCTCATGGAACAAAACCAGAAGAAGCAGAAGAGATCGCTATTGCGCTAGCGCTCGGTAGTTCCAATGCGACCTACATCCTCAGTGATTCAAAAACTGCATTGTTAAATTATGCTAGGGGCAGAGTTCACCCTACAACATTCCACGTGCTGACCCAGAACCCCCCTTCCTCCCGCAGCGCTGAGCTCATCTGGGTGCCCGCGCATTCGGGAAACCCTGGCAATGAGGCCGCCGATTCTTTAGCCCGAGGGTCGAGAAACCGGGCACAGGTGGATCTCATGGAGGGTTTCTCGAAAGAGCGTGCGTGTACCTTTGCTGAGCTCACTGCAAACGCTCGTGCTGAAAGGCAAATATACCCACCCCCCCACTCTTCCCTTACTACCAGGGAACAGCACCTATGGCGCCGTCTGCAAACGCGGACTTTACCTACCCCCTCCCTCCTCTCCCACTACCGACCCACCCCACCTTCCTGCCCTCTGTGCAATGCACCGAGGGCAAACCTAACCCACATTCTCCTGGCCTGTCCGTCTTCTCCTCCTCCCGGCGGGTCGGTGCCACTCAAAACTTGGGAGGACTGGGAGACCTCGCTACGCTCCACGGACCCGGCAAGGCAGAAGATCGCCGCCCGCCGGGCTGCCAACGTCATGGACTTATTAGACATGAACGTTTGAGTGTGGTGGGGTCGCGTGGGGACCCAGGGGGCCTGGGAGGTCCTGAATTCCCTTGCAATAAAGTTTTTTTCGACTCGACTCGACTCCTCCAATCACATGCGGCACATACCGGTATACCACGGGCCCCGGAATGCGGGTATGCGCCACAGGTGATTCGCAGTTTACATCACATCTACCTAGAAACAGCGAGACCAGACATTGGCAATTTAAACGCGAGAGCATTAGGAAAATCCAGCATCGGCAGCGCTGACACGACGAATGCAAAGAATTAAAATCAGGATCCCAGCAGGAATCGAACCCAGGCATTCTGCGTTACAGTCGAGTACTCTACCACTGAGCCACACGAGGTCTTGAAACTGCATTAAAAAAAGATCGTATGCAGGCGTCATGACGGCGCAACGTCAAATGTGGTTGTGGTGCTGGCTATCGAATTTTATAACAAGGTAATACATTCCACATGTACTCATCTGATACAGGCGTCATGTCGGGTTAACTTTTACTGCGGTTGCAGTGTCGGCTCGGCTTTTATAACACTCTAATAAACGTTACAAAGGTACTCCTATGTCTCAGCAAGCTATATTCGAGCGTTGCTCGACCCCGCAAATAGGCTATCGAAAGAGATTCACATCATCGCACCGTAGCGTGCCCTTCGTTTCCATAAAGCTGACGTCCATGCTCTAACGTGAGTGTTGACGTTAGGTCAGACCATGAGTTAACCTTTAAACGCTACTGTAGCCGACCTGCCTGGTAAGCCCACGATGTGTACACAACTACTCCATTTTGCAAAAACACGTCGATCCACCTCGTAACGATTGGCTCAAAGCCAAAATATGCAGCACAGACAGGTACTCGCTTACTGCTTCGCATGAAACCGATTCCCACGATGCGTGGGATCTGCCGAATTTTTTTCATAGCTATCATTGGTTCCTGTCTAATAAACTTATCATTGAATAGAATGAGGGGATTGGTGGAGCATTATTATTAACAAGAGAGTGCTTTATACACGCTTGTGGCCCGGCTTCACCACGAACTTACCGATGTCATTATCGTTAGCGAAATGTCAAAAAGAGCACTTCACTTCCTAGAACTCGCGCGGGTTGTCGTTTTATTTAGTTCAGGTTTTAACTTCTAGTCTCGTACTTCAGGTCTTCACGTGCGGTCTCGTGGTTGCCTTTGTGTTTACGCTCCACTTTTCGTTACAGCCTATATAAAGAATGCCAAATAGACAGGCTTGGCCAGAAATGACCATGCACGTCTTCGACACCACGCTTTATCAAACAAAGAGACAGAACAATGTGGTAGTTGCACACTATGGCATCAAAGGCACAAGTGAAAGGTAGCGCGCCGTCTTCGCAGGGTATGCATGAGAGCGATAAGTTTGAGGAAGGACAGTGCGCATGACTCAGGAGGTGGGGCGATTAGAAGTGTTCACGGAAGGGCGAAGCGAGCGCGCGGTGGAGGCGGTGGTGGGAGGTTGCTGAAGCGTGGGTTCTTCTGTGTACGCAGCGACAGTGGCGGGGACATTTCTCCGCCCAGCGTACAGTGGAGCAAAGTTTGAGTGAGCCTGGGGCCCCAAATTTTTGCTGTCTTTTGTACTCCCCGCACTTTCTTGTGCTCGCCAACCGAAGTAAAAAACAACGAAGAACGAAAGATCCTGGGGCCCCAGGGGTTTGAATCGGCTATGTTCTCAGTTCTGTTAGTGCTTTTTACCACCCAGTTCTCGCTTTCATTCAGCATGACATCTTCATCTATACGTCCGCCTGCGTTCCACCATGATCTTTAATTCACTTAGTAAGGGAATGCTGGCTTAAGACTTATAACTATCGCTAAAAACAAAGTGTGTAGCTTACTCCAGTATGAGCATTTTGCCGCTTGAACATGTCACTCGTACGCAAGGCTCGGCGAAACTTTTGCTTTCGCCATTCTTGATTTTCTTTTCTTGATATGAACAACTACCTGTAAAAAAGGCCTCGTCAGAAATACTTCCGCGTAGCAGCAAGACTACTCACAGCGAATAATTAGGCATTTACTAGCTGCAGTATGAATGCAATACAGACGAGAAGTTCCACAGTGCCAATTCGAACTCCCCTTCACCCCCACCCCCGCCCCGAAAAAAAAAGAAAATACGAAATATCGTTTTTTATGCTCTTTCCGACTGACCACTTAGTCGAGCCTTTTGAGCATGTAAAATTCCAATGTTCTTTACAGCACATATATTTGTTGTTTTTTTTTCTTCGCAAACGTTATACAAAAGAGAACTTCTTGCGAGAATAGTGAAACATGGCGCTCGCAAATAAGACAATCCCCACAAGAAGACAGGCCGAGTACTCGTCCTGTCTGTTCATTTCGCGATTGTCTTGATTCGTGCGCCTTAGTTCAGAGCTGTACGCTTCCACACATCACTACTTTTTTGGTGCGACTTACGCCTACTAGGCACATGCTTAAGTGGAATGCAGTATGTCACAGTATTTTGTCAGACGCGGGGGTAGGACGGTCCATGCGATGTGTTCGGGGCGTTTAGCCTCCGCCGTGCCTATGTACACGGATTTCATTTGCGCACTTGAGAGGAGGCGCTTGCGTGACACTTGCTGAACCACGCATGTACGATTTCCTTCCCATCGCTGTAGAAACCGCCTGCCGCGTCCTCGGCCATGGACGCCACTCTCCTCCCCTTCTCCTCTCGCCTTCACATCTTTATGGCCACTTCCACCTTCATATATGAGCCGTGCTCCTAACTAGGGCCCCAGAAATAGCGTATTTTACTCTCCTCAACATGTGCTCCTCCTTCATCTAACATCCGCCGCTATAACAGCGCACACAGCGCGGAGTCAAAAAAACATGGCTGATCCCTCTGTTATAGGAATCGGTATAACACCAAAGTGAAATGTATCTTCAACGACGTAGTTGAGCGTTCGTTGGGCATTCTTCGCCCCAACGGCGCAGGAATGAATGCTATAGCAACATATTGTAACGTCCCGCGAAGAACGGCAAGCAGCTCTGAACTTGCAACGCGCTGCTCAAGCAGAAATGACGCACGGAACGAACATACACATGATGAGCGCGAACTGTCACAGTTGTACCTTATATTTGTGAGAGCAGCGCGCTCCTTTCGCAAAAGCGGCCGCTGCAGTGAGGGAAGTGACCTTCGTGCTCTCAACGCAAACTTGCAGTGAGAGCACGAGACGCACAAACCACCGCGATCAAAAGATAAGCGCGCGCACGAGCGACCACGCCCTGTAGAGGCGCGTACTCATTGCGACGTGTGGTGCGTCGACCTTTAAAGCGCGCTCTTCGAGCCCTTCGCGCCATCTCGCTAGTGATAAAGAAAACACGCTGATGTACCACCGATCTCTGAGTACGCCACCGACAAATGGTGTATATAAATAGCTCGTCGTTATCATGGCGAAGAACGTGCCGTCTGTGGCCTAATCGTTTCACGCTGCGGAGCGAGGGGTTGTAAGTTCGACTCCCGGTGACGGAACGTTTTCTTCTAGTTTCTTTTTTCTTTGCCATCTGTTAGTCTTTGTATTTTACAACTTCATTTCCGTGACGGAAATACGTCAGTGGAGCCGTGGTGTACCCCGGCATAAAACGCTTTCGTGTTAAAAAAAAACACGAGAATCACATAGACCACATTTAGTTCGTGTATTCTATGGGCCTTAGAGGCAATCACGTTTCACAGCAGAAATTATGTAGGCCAAGACGATGTTCTTCTGAACGACGCGTTGCAGGGATTGTGTGTCGGATATAGTGTTCTAGCTGCTCCGTGTTTACATGCGTGCGTTCAGCGTGCACGAATTGACTGCAAAACCGTCAGTATTTGCTGTTGCGTCTTTACGTTAAAGGAATACCCGTGATGCAACAGTATTGCAAGAAACGCGAAATCGAAGATGATTCCGCTTTTTAGCGAACAAGTTTACATGCGTGCTTGTAGGAGTGACCATATGGGTCAAATTCAGAGCATGCGACAAGGCTAAAGGCCAAAACAATCGATTTTGATGGCGTTCACAGAAGAATTGATAAACTAGAAATATGTCTCGGAATAAACACGCGTAATGTTGAGCCAGATGAACCTTAGAATTACCACGCAAATAAAGGCGAAGAACTGGCTCTCGAGTTGCTTTATCGCAGCGATGATCCACAATGAAGAAATACCCTTCAGGACGGTCACGGAAAAATGGGGGAAGTGGCAGAGAGGCACCGTACCCTCACGAATGTTCCAGCTGTATCCAGGTATGTTTAGCAGCCGTACCCATCTGTGGCCAGTTCTTGGCATGCAACTCTGTTGAAGAGATGCAATTCTGGAAGTTCTACCTCCCGATTACTTGCACTTTAGTATAGGTTAGGCATATTTTGTATCAGTTTTCAAGGAGACCGACGGCATTCAGGAAGCCAGGAAAGCTATCGGCGTGAAGGTCGACAAATTTTCTATGTCCAATGTTATGAGTTTTGAGAATGTGCTCAACCTGTGCATACAGTCGGCATTTATTCATTATGCAGTGATGCTGATAATGAAAAGGACGGCATTTGAATACATTCATAGGGAGCAAGAATCTTGTTTCACGTTTTCTTTAGTACCGATGACAAGAACCTGACCACAGTCCTTGAATGAACTAATATTAGATCTATTCGTTTCTGTGCATAGGAACATATACAGTATGTATGAATAGAAAAAGGAGGAAACGAATTGAAAGAGCTCTTACCACTGGTTGGTTCCAAAGAAAAATAGGCATGAGCTCCATGAATTGACGAAGTAGATGCTAGCCGGCAGGCCATTATGGTGTGCCGGCGGGCCATTGTGGTGTCTCAGCTAAAGCTAGGGGATTTCAGCACGTACTTCTCTTACCAGAGAAGAAGATCATTATTGATAATGGTTAGGGGTAAGAGGTCATGAGCCCGATGGGAAGAGACCGAGCAATATTAGAGCTGTCATTCTGAAATAAGTTAAAGAAGCGCCGCCATGGATTATAACGACTAAGTATCGGAGTGCAAGCAAACCCACTTTCGAAAAATGGGCACCAGTGAAACATAATTGTGAAGATCTGGGCAGATGGTGCCCAATAATACAGCCAACCGCACATTTTCGAAACAGTAACAAACGGAAACAAAAAAAACTGTAGCAGCTACGCTCTACTGGTGCGAAGACTGTGAAAACAACGGGACTGATCGCCTTCCCCTCCTCCATTCCCTCCTCCCCACTCTCACATTTCTTTGCTACCTACTTGCTGTACTACACTATGCAGGGAAATGCTGGGCTTTCTTTCTCGCTGTATTTCTCTCTCTCTTTTCTTTCTTTGTTTTGCTTTCTCTGTGTTTGTTTCTCTCTATCTTTTTCTCAGTCTCTCCATCACAGCAACGCACTAGTGTGGTTTCCATAAATGCTTATTCTGCTAGCGTGCCTGGATAACCGAATTGTTCGGGCCCCTCGCCTTAGGGTCGTGGGTACCCGTGTTCGAATCCCACCTCGCCACATAATTTTATTTTGTTTTATTTATTTCTGCTCCTCCTCCTCTCCCCTTCCTTCCCTCTTCCAACGCGTTGCTAGTTGGCGCACCCGGCGATGCCATGCGTTGCTGTGCCAAGTGGTTGCTAGGCAGCGCGAGTTTCTGCGCACGATCCCGCGAAAAATCTGCATTGTTTCCATACGTGCGTAAGTGTTTTCAAGGGGCAAGCATATGAGTTCAAAGCCGTGATTTTCCAGTACTCTTCCCCACTTCACATCAATTAGTGGCACTTGCATAAATGCGAAATCTTTGAACGCAGAAGTTAAAAGCACTATAAAGCGTGCAAACAAGTATGTCGAATGGAGCATTGAAGAGGTCCTTTTTTATGTTTTACAGCGAAAGCTGGTATGAGATCACAACAATGGCCGTTTTTGGCGCCTTAGTTGTCCGCCGCCGCCGCCGGTGTCCGTAACCACTATCGCTGGAAGTAAGAAAAAAAAACGAAATAAGAAAAAATTTCCAGGATGGAACGAGGCTCGAACCTGGGCCCTCTGCGTGGGAGGCCAGTATCCTACCTCAGAGCGATGCCGGTGCTTGAAACTGCTTTGCAAAAAGACCCTATACAAGCTTCATGTCGGGAAGGAACCACATTAACATATGGAATGTAGCGTGGTAGAAGAGTAAAATAACAACCAAGTGTCACACAATGGAATTGCGCAACGAGTGAGTTGTTGAATGCGTCCAACCCATTACAAAGGGCTCTGCTGTAATTCTTCATCGTCATTATCCACAACATCAACAAAGTGCACATAATATCTTGCAGGTGTTTAGCAGGTACCACGGTTCTGCGCAGAATGACGAAAAATTGCGTAGTGGCTGCTTCCTAACTTCACAAAAGTTATGATTTATAGCGTAGTGGGTTCCTCGCAAGTGCACCTCTCTTGGTTGCCAAGGAAGCCCATAAGGCTCCCATGATCCATTTCCTCAGGGTCTCAATAAAGTTAATTCCCCTCTCTCTATCACTTTCTCACGTTAACGTATGTCATAAAGCGTGGTGGGAGAGTGAGATAACGACCGGGCGTCACAGAATGCGAGTTACGTAACTATAGTCGGTGACAAGCTAAGAATAAAAAGTAAACTGTACCGCTGTCCATTTGTATTATGCGCGTCCAACTACGGCCGGTCTTTACCATGACGTAACGGTTAAGACGAACCAATGAAAAATGCAACATGGCGCCGTTCGCGACGAGAGGCGAGGTACCGCTGCACCGAGACTGAGATCCGTCAATTCGAATTTCCTGCGGTATTTGTTTCTTCCAGAAGAAAATTCCTACTGTTATCCGCACGTACCCACCATCATCCTCGCCGGTTGTCACCCGATGCAGTAGAAGCTTGTGACTGTGCCGCGTTTGATGTGCACCGAAGTGGCAGCAGCTCGGAGTGTTTTACAACGCTTTAGCGCGTTCCGTCGTTTCGGCAGCGTCAAGCTGCAACACGGCGTGTGTTCCCTCCATCGCTCGTATACACCAAGCATATCGCCTGAGGGTCACCACATCGGCGATTGTCGTCGCGTTCATTCTTATGCAGTGAGGTGAAAGTGATGTCGGAATTTGCGCGTCTGTGTACGATTTACCGCCCGCAAAAGCCATGTCATTAGCGTTGCCACAAGTGCGTGTGTGTGTTACTTGAAGCTCGCAACGTGGGAATCTTGGTGATCTATTGTGATATGCGCCGTGCTGTGTGCCTATATGAGTGACGTATGCGCGGACGAAGCGTGAGAGAAAGAAAGCGACCAACATAACCCGTTAGCGCAACACAATGCGAAAGTAAACAAACCAGGTGTGGAGAATATGCAGTGGTGTGTGCATTATAGGAAGATAATTGCGGTCGTCATCCGGTGCGTGTGTCGTTATGTGACGTGTGCCTATTGGCGCAGTTGCGTCGTCTTAACGGAATTCAGTTCCACCAGCCCCGAATGATGTGCTAGCTTGAAGTGCCCGTCGCATAAGTATCGCACTCGATGCATGAACGCCTTGCAACGAGAAACGCCGTGCGAGGTAGTCGTTGTCTACAAACCGTGAAATGATACGCTGGCTGTGACACGTCGATTGCATGGATTGTGATCGTAACTGAAGTGACGCCGCTAAAACTATTATTGAGTAAAAAAAAGCTTTTGTTTTTAATGGCGTTGTATCATACTTCACGATATCATATTTGGAATTCTTGTTTCTGTCTAACGTGGGTTTTTTAGCATATCGCGTGTATTGTGTGCATGTATTACGCAATGATAATTTGTTTATATTAAACTCGCGGGGCTTATAGTGCACAGACCCTTTTTTAAGCGCTTATCTCTTCTTGTGAAGCTTCACCCCCTCACTATGCTTCACGAACAAATGAGGAGGGGGGAGCCGGAGAGGTGGGGCTTGAGAATGTACGAAAGGAATGTACTTTCTGATTGTGTCCACCGAGATTATTTATAGAGACATCTATATGTTTTCCTTTTTTTTTTCTTCGAAGATGCACGTGTTTTTTCTGTGTCCGAGTGTATATGTGGGGTATTTTGGCTACTGATTTTTTATTTCTACATTTTCTTTTTGCTCTACCTGCACGGAGGATGGTGCTATAAAAGCGCATGGAAGCCTCGTAAATGTTGCCTTGAATAAGAACGGTCTCCAATCGAAACGTTGACAAATAAACGGTTTTTTGAGAAGCGTGTATCCTTTTCCTCTTTGTCTTACGGCAACCAATGACAGCCTGTTCACAACTTACGTGTATATATATATATATATATATATATATATATATATATATATATATATAAATATATATATATATATATATATATATATATATATATATATATATATATATACCTTCGCACAGACACACACATATATAGAAGGTAGGGGTCTTTCTTTTTTTCTAGCAAAAGTGGGCCCATCTGCTGTAATGCCCACTGGTGCGACGCAGGTATGTAATAAATAAATAATAAGTTAATTAGAAACTTTAACGTTTAAGGGCTTAAGGAGTAATGGCAGTGCTAGTGCAAGTTGTCGAAGCGAGAAACAATCCCACGTAAAACTTTTAGTCAATGCCAATTTAGCCGCGTACATCTCCTTGGCGTGAACGTAACGGCAACGCATGCAATGGCCCACAGTTAAACGCCGTGTGTGCTACACGCTTTTATTTCGTTGAAACAAGACGTCAAATGAAGCCTTGACGTTTTCCTCAAACACGACGACAAGCACGGCGACTAGAGACGCAAATGCGGTATTTGCGGCAACACCAGAGTCAAAATTCACAAAGGCAATGTCAGACCACTTCGTCATACTTCGCTTTGAGTCACAGTTGCCATGGTTACAGCAGACAGTGAAGAAAACTGGCGGCGAGAGTTTCGCAAAAGAATTACAAACGACCTTATTAAATCTGATTAATGTCCCTATTTTGTTCTGTGAAACCGTAAAATAACGAATACTTTATTGAACTTTCATGTTAAATCTGGCAGTCTTTGTTTTAATACCATAATAAGTACTGCTCAGAAACATCACCTTTGAGATGTACATTACTTCTTCGCATAGAGTTTCTTACAACCCTATGCTTCTTCGTATAGACTCCGAGATGAACGCGGCGGAGGGTGCGATTTAAACAACACATATATTATTATGCTGACACTGAACTCCGTGCCTTCCCCATTTATTTTATCTAGCTTTGCTTTCTTCATTTCAATATCAGTGCAGTATTGCAAAATAAGGTTTATATGCGTGAAAATTATTGCCCTTGTTTAGGAACTACTTCGTTTGTAGCGCGGAGGCATGCAAAATATGAGCAATGCGGCCTCGTGGGCGGAGCTTATATTTATTCTTAGGCTGTCACCGACTATAGTGGATCATATAAAGCTTTCAACCCATTACAAAAGGCTCAGTCATACTTCTTCATCGTCATCAGCCGTCGCATCAAGAAACTGCACATAATGCCTTACAGATGGTACCTCGCTTCTCCGCAGAATGACGAGTAATGTCGTGGTGGGTGCTTCCCAACTACACAAAAATTATGATTTGTGGCGTAGTGCGTACGTTGCTAGTGTAGTTGTATTAGTAACCAGAAGAGAGTTTATAACGGGCTCTAGAAATGCCGCTCTTCGAGCTTTCGCTGTGACTGCGCTTTCCGCGCAAGCCTGGCGTTTTTTTACGTGATCGTGCATTCATAGACTATTTACTAGGGGTGTGCGAATATTCTAAAGTTTCGAATATTTGTCGATTATTACATTCGAAATATTCGTATTCGATTCGAAAATCGTGTATTCGAAAAGTTTCGAATATTCGATAGCTTCGAATATTCGAAAAATTCGAATATGCCATTCGAATATCATGCATAAAATAACTCGTCTTCCACATTTATGCTGCGTTCGTATCGCTAAAAACGTTGCCGAGAGGAGCGATAAACATCCTAAGTACACGGAGGCACGATATCTGCCTGCGACGAGCACCCCAATACGTATGATATATTCTGGTGCATCTCCGACGTGCAGCGCTGTTGGCGATCATGTAACCGTACATTTTCAATATTATGCAGCCGTAACGTGCCGCACTACCACTCGTTCACCATGCGGGACCACTTCTGAAGAAAGACAGTGACCCACGTGACTGGTGGCGGACTGTTCAGATACCCCAGTCTGGCAAAGTTTTGCCCCACGTAACTCCCTATACCAGCCACTTCTGTTCCAAGCGAGCGTGCCTTTTCAGTGGCGGGGGGGGGGGGGGGGGGGGGGGAGGGTTGTCTCTGTTACAAGGGAGCGCCTGCTGCCTGATCATGTGGAGGAACTCATATTTCTTCATGATAACATTTATTCATTACTTTCATTGTGCCGTGATATTTGCTTGTGTTGTGATGTGCATTGTGCTATCCTAGACATTGTGTTCTGGAGATAGCAGTGTATGTTGTGTTGCCAGTCAGGCTGTTAATGTGTTGTTTTTTTTTTTCGGATAGCTACATGTTAAATAAAATATTGTTACTGTGGAGGCATTTTGCCTTTGATATTCGATATTCGATTCGATATTCGAAGGTGGATATTCGTATTCAATTCGTATTCGAAAAATTTGATATTCGCACATCCCTACTATTTACGCGTAGGTCACCACGTTCAGGATTCTATTTACCCTTTTGATTCTTTGTTCGTGTCCTTGCAGTTTTATGGCGATAACAGGTATATGGACACTCGAGGCGCATTTTTTCAATCACGGTAACTGTCGCGATGATGTTTCGTTTTAAATCCAGATCGTTAACATCGCCCCGCACGTTGTGCGAGTGAATGCCTGCGTGGCTCAAGCAGGGATGAAACAGGCCGGACGGCTCCGCTGCGCAAAGAATTATAAATAAATGCCAGTGGTATGGCTGCGTCGCTTGGGCAACAACTGCGAACATTGATCGAACGGGCGTGGTAGCGCGCGTGTGCTATCTCAACAAATATCACCAGACGGACCATACCTTTGCAGGTGCTGTGCTCCCACCACTTAGTTGGCGTAGAAGCGACAGACAGCACGAAAACCGCTCCGCTCGCTAGAGCGGCCACATTCCCTTACGGCAGCGTTCTGTAGAGTTATGCCAGATCTGATCCTAAAGGTGTTGGCTGCCAACCTTACTACGTCGTCTAATAATGCAAATTGTTCCCATCGTATACACACCTTCGCCCTTGAGGCGAAACTGTGACATGTTTTTCAGTGAATTATATTACATTAAACATTTAAGTGCGCCTACCCCATGCAAAGCTTTATAGCATTCAGGTAAATTTGAAAGAAAAAAATGGGCAGGCGTTACACTCTGGTAACAAAGGAAGGCGAAGGCCTTACTGCACTCATCTAAGACAAGATGAGCCGCAATGCACTTCACATAAGTTTCGCATTAAAGTGGCCTCTTTGAACGCCTTGTGCCAGTCCTTTTTCGTGTTGTGCATGTATTTACGTTTTCCGCTGATCTAGACCGCCGTTGTTTCACTTCCCTCTTCCGATGTTCGGGCTTGCTTTGTCTTCGGAACTGTGCTTACTCACACTCAGAAGCACGAGCAGCGACAAGCACTTCTTCCCCGCTGCCATACTTGCGCGCCGTTACATTAGGAGGAGGCGTCGGCTGCGCGCGCATATGTTGTTCTCACTTCCTCGCACCTCTTTTCGCACACATCCGCGGATGGATTTTCTCGCCACGGCGTGTTTCGCGTCGAAGTCCCCGGCTCTTCGAGCGGGCCTCCAACATCAACACCGAAGGCGTTCACCTTATTAAATAAATTATTAAAGATCAATGTGAATAAAAAGGTTACACCCCATTTCGGTAGTGCTCAGGAGAGTACATGCGAAATCGCGTGCTTTTGTGAGGCGCTCAAGAAATTACTGAATTTTGGTTGGATTTGTGTGCGCGCAGCCGACGCCGAGCTTCTTGGCTAATGAGTGATATGAGGCGTTCACCCTTAATACACCAGTTGTTAAAGCCTCCTCCTCATACCCCCTCCTGCCCGCTTGATGTTTTCTGCATCTTACTCATTGTAGCACTACTATACCATTGGTGTTAAAGGGTCACGGACCCTATCATCCAGCGATACCAAGTTTTAACCAATAATGAGAAGTAGAGGGTCTTTTATGTATTTACATGTGAAAAACGGACTGCAGAAGAATATTGATGTCCAACATAAGCCCTTGAAGTCGGCGGCTATAAACCCGGCCACCGCTGGCGACCGCCATTTTGCCATTGCGTGTGTGACGTCATATGATGCGTGAGCGGAGCCGCCGTCTGCTACCAAATCAGCCGCCTTTTCATGCGCGGTCAATATGTTGCTGCTACGCCATGGTGGCATTTATGCAGCCTCTGCAAATCGTTTAATTCCAATAGGAAGCTGAATAAAGCTGGAATAGGCTGTCAGGATGCGCAGAAGACCACGGAACACAATCGTCTGCTGGAATCCAGACGCTCGCAAGACAAGCAGCACGTTACGCCACGGTTCCCGAGCCCGTCAGTGCTGCCCGACTCTCAGGCCACTCGCGTGTATATAAAAATATTCCGTTATAAAATTGGTGGGCTACCAAGTGCGCTAAATTTTCGCCAGCTTGTTTCTGAACGCTCAAGAATCCACCAACACGACAGACTATGATTGAAAATTGGTTCTCATGGCACCGTTAATGCCATTGAGGCTATTCTGAGTAATTACCGCGACACCTCGGTCGCGGCAGGATAACCCGCAAACGGCACCAACAAAATAACAGCACACCATGTCTTTTCAAGCGCACCGGACAACGAAAGCCGCACCGTTCTCTTTAAGCATGAAAATCATGCCTGCTAGTTCACTTTAATAAACCAGGTGTTCCTCAAGGGACTCGCCTCCACCTACCTAAGAACGTGACATCGACCCCGCGTGATAGTTGACTTCTGTAGCTGATGTTCACTACCGCTGACTATAGTTCAATGCCATGCGTCAAATATTTTTTTTTCAACGCAATACCTATAGCCTTCGCAGTGGCTTAATTACTAGAAATCCTATTTCTCATGCAATTAAAAACGATCACAAGCACCCGCATGCTGCACTTACCAGTGTCGGTCGAGCGTTTATTGCGATTAAATAATGCAGCATTGCATTGCCAGATAATCATATAGAGTGAGACGACCACAAACCATGACGAAAGCTTCATCTCCATTGCTCTCAACCTTTTAGGTAGTTTATCTATCAAAAAAAAGACAATCGAGGAATGATCACACATAAGAAAGCTTTCAAGCTGATTAGGCAGTGCCTCACAGCTTTTCGTATATCAGTGTATAGTTGCTTTTAGAAAAAAAACATCACCTGCCATGCCGCTCCTGTAATAAAGGATATCTAGTGAAACTGTTCGAAATCGCCGCTAGGTACGGTATGCGGGGCATATACAGAAGTACACGTAGAACTATCTCAATTCACCAGCATGACACTTGCGCCTTCTTGCCGCATTCTCCGCATCTCTACGCTCGGCACCACAGCACGGTGGTTGTATTATGAAACACATATACGCCGCTATCTGTTTATTAAAGCATTAGTTGTAAATAAAGACGAATGAACCTGCGTACGCGAGCACTTCGTGAGATGAGCACGAATTTGAAACCATGAGTTCCTCTCGGTGCGGTCTCTTCGCTTATTGCTAGTATTTTTACATTTTGGGGCCGAAACCCGGGAACAGAATGACAATGCTATCTGACGACAAAGTGAGCGCTTCTAATCTCAAGACGGCCTTCTATGGGGGTGATTTACTGCAGGGTGCGGATATTCGATGAAGGTTGGAACGCCGATGAGCAATTGAAAGCAACTATGAGAGACGCAAGAATTAATCTCAGAAATTGGAAGACCAATTACCAGCAGCTACAGAATCCATGATAGAGTGACTAAACGCGACTTCACGACGATGTAGAAAGAATCCAGACACGGGTACGTCGCTACATGGAACTGATATCTTATTTCCGTACGGTCTGAAAAATATATGTGCGGCAAAAGGAAACGAAAGAGCGAAACGAAATGAACTTTCGATGTGCAAATCAGTGAATCGAACACGTGTCTGAGGCATATCAAATTCAGATATAACTCACGCGACCGCAAGGAACTTAGTCTCTTTTTGAAATAGTGGCACCGAACGCTGGCTTAAGTACATTTCTTCTAATCTAGCAGTCTCATTGGCCTCAACATATTACCTCGTCATTCTAGTGTATTCCATACAGAAAATAGAAGGGTTTTCAAATAAAGAGGTGCAGCCACAATGTCGGCAATGAAAACCCAAATGACCCGATATTACTTTTAGAGCGCAGCTCCTAGGCACCCGTTCCTGCGCTGAGTGGCGTCGCCGTTGGCATTGCTTGCGTCGGCGTAACCGATAGAGAGAACGAGGAGGAAAGAGAGCGAACGCGGAGTCTGTCGATATCACCAGCCCCTTGGCTCTAACCTCCCTTTCTCCCTCTGTCACGCGCGCTGGCGCCTCAGTCGGAGCTCGCGCGCATGCAGGGCTGGCACGTGCACTGCGGCTGGCTTCGCTTCTCGTAAGGGGCTCTCGGCGTTTCGCTTGGTGTGTGACGCCTGCATTGCACAGAGTGGTGTGCGTAGCACTCCAGCGCTGCCAGTCTTTGTGGCAATATGCCACGAATGTGACATTGCATTAACAGCGGGCAGCCAAAACTCCAAACACTGCTGGCGTTGCACCAATAAGAAGCTGCTCTCAGAAATCGCATTAGCGAGCATCGTAATCGTCGGTGATTTTTTGGGACACTATAAGGTTTTTATTTCAGACTCAGGTCAGTACATCTGCTGGTCTGACGAAAATGCGTCGTTTTACATGAAAGGGGAATGAGATCTAGAACATTATGAGCAGATAGTACAAAAAAAAGATATGTGCACAGCTTGCACTAGTAGCTCAAGGCTGGAACCAACAGCGTAGCTAGTGGTCGACCTACGAGTAGCTTCTTCTAAGTTTTCGCTAGTAATGCCAAGCTTTTGCTAGAGATGCTCAAAAGAAATATTAGAGAAAGAAAGGCCGGGAGGTTAACTACATTAGGAAAACCGCTTTGCTACCCTAGACATGGGAACAGGATTGGGGAGATAGAAAGTTAGAGAGGAAAGAGAGAAAAATACACCACATTACACAGGCCACACAGTCAGTCCCAGGTGCTATGTTTTTGCTAGTAGTACTGAGTATGGCTAGGCTTGGCTATTGTTCTCCGGTTTCGGTCGATTCCCCACACTACGCACGTATTAGGTGTCTGGTGGGTACATGTCACGTGACTAGCTCTTACATGGTTTTGGCCGGAACATCTCACATCACTAGCTGTTACAGGATCTTGTGATTTCCGTCACGTGACTAGCTATTACGTGGTTTCTCGCGGGGACGTGTCACGTGACTAGATGTTACCTGATTGTTAGTCACGTGACTAGTTGTTCAGTGATGTTGGTGTTATGTGATTTTAGTCACGTGACTAGTTGTTACGTTACGATACGTGATTGCTAGTCACGTGACTAGATGTTACGTGATGTTACGCGATTATTAATCACGTGAGTAGCTGTTACGCAATGTTACGGTATGTTTACTCACGTGACTAGTTGTTACGTGTTGTAACGTGATTTTCGTCACCTCACTAGATGTTAGGTGACGTTACAAGAGGTTTAGTCACATGCCGCCACGGCTGCGATCGGCGCTGACTAACACTCCCAGGTTTAAATGCACATATATACCTCATAAGTGGACGGGAGGATGACCGCCGCCGTAGCTCAGTGGTAGAGCATCGGACGCGTTATTAGAAGGTCGCAGGTTCGGTCCCTGCTGTCGGCAAGCTATCTTTTCGTCCTCTTTACTTTCTTTACATTTATATCCTAGTTACTACAAATAACATCCCCTATACTTTCCTTGGCATTATTGTCTGTTCTCATTATTATTCTTTTAGCTTGCAACTTGACGACACAGCCTCATATTTTCTGTATATTTAGCTAAGTTTCTGTATATAACGCTGATACGACGTCGATAATCAGTTCCCTTTCGATTCGATAAGTTGCTAGGGTGCGCATTATTGCACTGAACTTTCATATTCAAACACATGAATTCCAGCTGTATGCTAAAGGCGCAAATCGATAGTGCTATTGGGGAACCATAGGAAGCAGCCTAAACTCGGTATGCACAGTGCAAAGGAAATCGCCAGCGCGTGTACTTCATCCTTGCGTACATCAATTTAAACACGCATTTATAAGGCGCGGCTCTGAAAAATTCAGGTACCGACGTATTACAACACATGTATTCTTAATTTATACAGAACAAAAAGAACTTCTACTTCCTGTTAGAAACGTTCTAGCTTGGTGTAAGCTTTCCTTAAACACATCACAACTCAAGAATGCAGCTGTCACCCTAAGCGGCGTATTTCCCATATCAATAAAGTTCATCGCGATTGCATGGAAGATATTTTTCCTATATAAATTTTGTGAAAACAAACATTCTGATAAGAACGCAATGGCAAGACTCACCTGCTTGCGGTTGTTAGAACGTTGACTCCTGAGTGTGCAGGATATCACAAAGCTTCTTTAATATACTAGTGCTTTTCGCACGTTGAATGCAATGTAATCTTATTTGGGCAACAAGTTAAACGTAAATAACACCTGTTTATCTTCATGCGTGGCGTATCACCCGTCTACGGGCTGCGGTAAATGTCAACAAGCCCAAAGCAAGAAGTCAAGGACTTTTAACCTTCTATCAACACAATGTGCTACTCCCTGGATGCCTTCCCTTGCGCTGTATATGCTGTTAAAGTCAAAAGATTTCGGAGCACATGCCATGCAATAAAGGTCACAAACGTTTCCTGATACATTTACCGAAAAAAAACTGGAGTCGAAAGCCATCTTCTTCTTCTTCTCAATCGATTGTATTTATCCCGCTCGAAAGCTTCGCGCACACAACATGGTTTTGCACTGCCTCCAGGACCGGCGTCATGGGTAAGTTTTCTGCACCTCACTATAGGTTTCGCACTGCCTCCTTGATCGGCCCACCTTTGACCAAGCGACGTTTTCACGTGATGACGTCATCATGTGATGTTACGGTATGTGATGTCGTAGTGCCGTCATGATGAGTTCAAAAATTTTGTTGACATGTGACGTCATAATGACGTCATGATTATTCTTTACTTCACTCGTGTTGACGCCGACGCCACAACGCCGACGGTCAATTTTCGCATTTCATGAGGCATCTAAGGCTTTCGCCTTGATAGCCGCAATAGTGTGCCAAACATCAAGGCACGCAGTTTATTATCGACAGGACACACGCACCACCAGTTATACGTGCTGTCTAGAGGTCGCTGAAGTCATTCTAGGGACATGAGACTATGCGTTCCTCCCAAGCTATCCTACCCAGTTCAAACACTAATGAAGACCTATTACTATCTCTCTCTTTCTCTGTCTCTCTCTCTCACTCAGGTGCAAACAAAAACAGAGTTTAGTGTTATTATGTCATAGCGCCCTGAGTCAGCATTTGTAGATGGTGCCACCGCAATATATGGAGATGGTCCGCTCCTGTGATGGGTACGCCTCTCTACTGTGGGAAATCGCAGGGGCGCTGGTAGCATTGCATCTACATATGACCTTTTTCGATCAGATTACAGCGCAAGAAAACGACGAGGATGCAGACCATGGATGTAACGACACAAGTCACATCCTTGGTCTTGGCCTTGGCCTTTTCTTGCGCTGTAAGCTGATCGAAAATGAACTATAACCAACAAGCCCAGATTTCCCTTCTTGGCATACGTATAATTCAGAAAAAAAAAGGGAAATAATCGGAAACTGCATTCACAAGAAAGCTGCCTGTTAGCGCCTACCTATATCTACGTCTGTGTCGTGTTCCTTTCTTTTATGTTCCGCGCTAATACACGCTACGTACTTGGTGTCAAGAATCGTTCACGAGACGAAATTCCATAAAAAACTTTAATGCCGAACCTCATATAAGCGAAAATCACTGGCCGATCACAACTGGGAGTTGCTAAAAAAACGCTTTTGGTCAATTCGGCCCAATACATCAATTTGCTTACATTTTTATACTGATTTCAAGTTTAACAACTGCTTTGCCTTGCTTAACCAACATCCGTACATAATAGGAGGCGGTGTATTCTTTATTTGCAAAATCTCCTTCATTTTGCACTGTGTCAATAAAACAACATGTCACCCGGGGTTGCCACGTTTGGCTACTATGCACCAATCTGGCGACTTTTCTTAGGCAGCCAGTAGCAGAAAAATAACGTCTTGGCTATTTGGATATTTCTTGGCTACTTTCTTGCTCCCTCAATATCAGCTAAATTATGAATATCTTGCGACGTAGCAGCCGCTGGCACCTGAGTATGTGGTGTCAAAATGTGGCAACCAAAGCGTGTTATCAACTCCCGACATTGAATTTGAGGCTTGCATTACACAAAAGAAAAGGCTTTCGGATACGTGGCTCAGACTCGGGGAGCAATTCGCATGGCGCCTCATTTTGCAGACGCCCCGCCACGGTGGTCTAGTGGTTATGGCGCTCGACTGCTGACCCGAAGGTCGCGGGATCGAATCCCGGCCGCGGCGGCTGCATTTTCGATGTAGGCGAAAATGCTTGAGGCCCGTGTACTTAGATTTAGGTGCACGTTAAAGAACCCCAGGTGGTCGAAATTTCCGGAGCCCTCCACTACGGCGTCTCTCATAATCATATCGTGGTTTTGGGACGTTAAACCCCAGATATTATTATTATTATCATTTTGCAGACCACTGATTGATCAACGCGACAGGAGACTAGAAAGCTGCCCGCATCCAGGAAGTTTGGCACTCATCGACAATAGAAACCGAAGAACTGTCTATGTTAGTTTTCAGAATTAGTCACGGACTTCAACTTGCAAATATCACCTGCTCGGACTTCGTCATCACGCGACAAACGATTGCACAAGTAACTTAAGTTTACGCTGCAATCCCAGTCACTGTGATTCTGAGCACACTCAGGCAGCACTCAATTTTATTGTCGCCAGAAGGCTGGTACTGCTAGTCCTTTCAAGAAAAGTCACGCTATACGCGTGTGAAGAGTCAGTTTTGCAACAGCACAATTATATTTGTCGTCCCGCACGAAATGATTGCTAAAGTGAACAATTTATGCTTTAGTCGCAGCAATTACGATTTGAAGGATTCTTGCTGCGATTATTTATATTTTCAGCAAAATCTTCTTGCCTTCAGTCAGTTTAATAAAAACGTCGCAGTTGTTATCCCGCACTCGTGGCTATTCAAGGTACTTTTACTGCTTTCGTTTCATCTTGGCTACATTTAGGGGCGAAGCACCTTAAGGCCAAAGCTTGTTCGTCCGTTTGGCGTCCGTGCGCACGGCAGAGCACCGTGAAAAGTCGACACATCAGGTTTAACAATACACTAATATCACTCATAATTGTGACGAAACAATATAAAACACCTACAAGCACAAAACTATAGTACTAGTCGGCGACTTCAACGTACGCATTATGGAATTTAGTACCTAACTTTGTCGTCGGCTCTCACTGTCCGCTGTAACGGTATATAGAAAACCGTTGCTATAGGCGAAGCACATGTGGTATGTGAGTTAAAAAAGGTTTACAATAGACGATCATCAATCACAAGTTTGCCAAACAATATAAAACACCTACAAGCACCCTTTATACTAGTCAACTCCTTCAACGTAGACATTATGGACCTCGGAACCTAGCTTTGTCGTCGACTCTTAAAGGGACACTAAAGGCAAATAACAATTTATGTCAGAGTGAAAGCCCAATGTATGACAACTTCTAAAACGGCAATATTATCAACAGCAGTGCCCTACTTACCGAGAAATTAAGCTAAATGTATCACATGATGAGCGCCACGAGTGGGACATTTTCGAAGTGATCCCGATGACGTATGGAAGTCGGCCTACAATGAACCACTAGTAATCAAACTAGAAGCAGTAAAAAAAGAACATTCCGAGCATCAAAACACGTAATAAAATGCTGTTTGTTCGTTTCCGCTTGATTCATGGAAAACAAAACCTCCGTGGCGTTGCCATGGGGAACGGCGCGCGTGGTTCAAAGGTTCCGTTTTCGCCGAACTGCGCCTCGCCCGTCTCAGTGGTAGTTTCGGGATCGCGTACTGCCGTGCGTGTTTTGCGCGCTCGTGAAAGTCGCTCTGACAGAAAGATCGACAAAATGCCGCATGCGTGTGATATTGCCGGATGCCCGAATGGTGCACAACGCCAGTGCTGCAGCAAAGAAACCGGTGTGTCTTTTCACTGGGTGCCGCGGAATGAACCCCTACGCTCGAAGTGGCTTAGTGTCGTGCCACTGCGCCAGTGTGCTAAACAGTCAAAACCTCTGCGTGTGTGCTCGCTGCATTTTCGTACTGAGGATTACGGGACCAACCGTAACTTGGTGAAGGCTTTGAATGTGCCCATCCGAGCAAGTCTTTGCCGCAGCGCCGTTGTTGCTACTGTGGGTCCCGCTACTTCCGCTCGGTTGCTACTAGTGTCGGCGGCCGCGCAGTCAAAGCGGGCAACGTTGGGCACGGCAGCAGTGACGTATGAAAGTCGTATTTTCATGCGGGAGATTTGAAGCGCGCTAACGCAATGCGGACCACTAAAAACGTGATTTTATTTCAAAATAAGCACTTCCTCGGCACAAACGCAGCACTACGAGGTTTCTGGACCGCTATTTCAACAATCAACGTCGACTTAATATTTGCCTTTAGTGTCCCTTTAATGTCACTTTATGTCACTCAATTTACATTGTATGGGGCAACGCTCGAGTAACGTACGGTTGCTCACCCATACGATACCCAGAGCTTCGCCCACTCGTCATGATCGACTTCGTGGAGATGCGTGTATTTTTTGGCTAGTTTTCTTTCCAAAATCTTGGCTTTAACGTGCATTTTTGAACAGACAACCCTGATGTCACCGGCATCGCGTGTTTACACATAGGTGCAAGACAGCAACAGTGACGTGCTTTTCTAGTGTTGCATTCGTTGCCGCATTAATCCTCCAAAACAACGGATAATGGAGTTCGTGACGCACTTCATTATCAAACAATCCATTGGTTCTTATCTTTCTTTTTTTTCGTTGATGTTTTAACCTGCATTCTCCTTCCTTATCGAAACAATTCCCAAATGCCATCATCATATTTCGGCTAAAGGTGACCTTGATAGGACACAATCTTTGATGAATCGTCGTCATCAACATGACATTTTCTGATCTCAGAAGACGGCCGATAATGTGGTCGTATCGGTATTCGTTCTCTCGTCGTTTTTCGAAGCAGAGCGATCAGTCTGCGACCAAGTGCAAGCGTCCAAAAACGCAAAATATTTTGCCCTATGGTCTTCTTTATGTTTTGTCTGGTGACTCTCTATTTTTGAGCTGCACGTTGGCGTGATGAGGCGAGTTCAGCACCTGCTCCAGCCAAGAAATTGTTTTGTGTGTTTATGCCGCTTCCGCATACAGCGCAGCAAATAATGCATGCAACAACGATAATTGCACAATACCTCCAATAACTTGAGTTTTATACAACACTACTATAGTCATGCTAGCTCTACGAAACAATGTAACGCCAGTTATCCTGCTTCTACCCCCCTCCCCTTTTCAATGATTCTTTCGTGTATCAGTAATGTTGTTTACCTACCTGCATATACTTCGTAGCTTGCGACTCAAATATAAAACAACAATTGCTAATAGAACGAAACAGGTTGCACAGTGCACACAAGTAACTGTACACGAGGCAGAGTAATCGTATACACCAGAGCACGCCTGTCTCGCACCCAGGCTGCTGGCGAGCCGAGCGGATACTCTCGCACCCAGACGCCGGGCTGACCGGGGCCACCGGGGCTGCCAAGGCGCGCGCGGGCTGCACCAAGTAAACAGGGCAAGCTGCAGTTCTGAGGCTTTAAAGTGCGGAAAAGTACCCGTTCACGCCGCTTCAGCGTATAAGAGCTCGTCTGGGCACTACTGCGTCGTCTTTGGATGCCAAAACAAGCTGCGCAACAAGAGGATATTATTAGCGTTGTCTGCGACGATTACGACGCGCCACGGAAATAGTGGCGGTGCGGTGTTTTCAGCTTCGCCGCGAGTGGATAACTGTGATTCAAGCAAAAAAACTAGGAGCCGAGTGAAAATGCGCGAGTAAGTGCACTAACAGCGTGTATTCTGCAGTGTGATGCCCACCTATTTCATTTTGCGAACCTAATTTGCGTGACACGCAGCTGGCTTGAAGCAGGCGTGAGCTTTGTGTGAGCGTGCACTTCATACCTTTGAGCGTTTCCTTTGACGAAAATCTAGTGCAAGGTAGTGCTTTCAAGCACAATAAATCAGCATGCTTTGCCACTTTCAACGTAGTATTAAGCTTTAGTGCTTTTGATGGCATTCACGCCTTCGAGATTTCGTCTTCAAAAGGTAATAAATGGCACGGTGCTCCTCAACAGCTGGCGAGAACTTCGTGCTTTCATTTCAGTGTTTGATTTCCCCAAATTTATTTGGACACGAGGCATCCAGCTGCACATAATACATATATTGGCACGTAAGTAAACAGCACTCGCGCCAGTGTCCTTTACGTCGCAGGCGTAGCTAACCGGCTTAACTAAGAGTAGCACAGTTTCGCTTGTAAAGCGCTATCGTTACAAGAATAAAATAGCGCAGGTAGCTTCCAAAAGGGATCGCTGAACGATACTTCAAGTTATACTCTCAGATAGCACGCTTTTGTGAGCAAGACGCATTATTGTAAGAGCGCCCGTGAAACAAAAATTACGTTCCGCGAAACTACCCGTAAAGCGTACTCTAATTATTACGCGATGCATGCTGAAATGATGAGCTTTCACAAAACTTTGTGCACAACTTGTAATATGGGGCAACAAAACATCGTTTCACTCTTTCGCGAGCTGCATTGCAATTACGATTCACGCGTACTACAGCGAGAACGTTTTTTTTTTTTTTTACAAATGTAACTGCGTACGTATCTGACGAGGTTGCTTCCGCAGCCCACTCAGCACGTACTGTATACATTGTGGACTTGCATGAGGAAGATGTTCTTGATGTTCCAATAAAATCAGCGAAAATGTTCAGGCTAGAAAAGACGCGAAACACGCTCTCCGACGGGCTGAGTTTCGGAAGTTTCACGTTTGCTCTGTGTAGCGTCTGCTGGCGTGGCAGCCCGCGCGTGTTGTTTCGTCGCGTGTGCGATAGATGGCGCGACGCGCGATGCAAATATGGCGATGTGCATGGAATTCGTTGTGTTCTGGTCTATAGTAGGCATGCTTGAGACACACACCTAAAGATGCACATGTTGGTGCGTTAGCGGGTGCTTACTGAGAGACATTGCGGTACCAAAGGCCTAACCCCAGTAAGAAAGATAAGCAAGCCACGCTACGACACTACTCTGCTGCCTGTGTGGTTGTGGCTGTGTGTCCTTAAGATGTACACTAGTAGATAACGTTTCTTCGCTTGTAGCCTGCGGTAATAATGATTATTAACGGCATTTTACCAAAAGTTGTCAGGATGCCCGACTAGAAAAGAAAGGGCTATTCCATACAGCCGCACAAATTAACACTTTCTGCAGACTCCCTGAGCATTAGAACAAGCATCTTGCTTCGCTTGGAAACACATTCACCATTCTCTCATTCAGATCCTAATCAATCAAGTGAATGTCACCAAGTCAGTAGATTAATATCTGATGTTGAATTAGGATTCACTTGATTACATAGACCTCGTTATAATCATTAATGATCTTCATTCCTGAAGAGGATATAGAAAGAGAAAACAAAAAGCCAGAGACGCACCCACCCTTATGTTGTGTTGTTCGTTGTTTCGCCCGCCTTTTGAAAAATTGACCTGTAAGAACTTCAACAGCTTGCCACTCTCCTTGGTGCTGTTCCGTCAGGAGTCATCAGTCATGTATGGCCACACATTTAGACCAAATTTCACGCCTACGAATGGTACGCAGTCCTGGTGTCGATCGCTCACCGTAATTGTTCTTGACGCCCCTGCGGCTTCGCCTACAGGCGGTTACAACCTGTGAAAAAAACTCGGTGTTCCTGATGCATTCGCCTAAGACGGCTCGAAGGCAAAAACCATCTTTTTTTAATGCGAAAGTGTTTTGTGCCGCGGTCCACCACGACTCCACTGACGCATTTCCGTCACGGATATGACGTAGAAAAATATAAAGACTAACAGTTGGCAAAGAAAAAAGCCAGAAGAAACAGTTCCGTCACCGGGAGTCGAACTTGCGACCCCTCGCTCCACAGCGCGGGGCGCGAAACGATTCGGCCACAGACGGTACGTTCTTTTCCATGCTAACGGCGAGCTATTTATATACACTATTTGCCAGTGGCGGTACTCAGAGATTGGTGGTACATCAGCGTGTTTTGTTATCACTAGAGAGATGGCGCGAAGGGCTTGAAGAGCGCGCTTTAAAGGTCGTCGCCCCACGCGGACGAGGGCGTGCTCTCACCACAAGTTTGCTTTGAGAGCACGAAGGTCACTTCGCTCACTGCAGCGACCGCTTTTGCGAAAGGAGCGCGCTTCACATATAGAAATAGGTTACAACTGTGACAGTTAAAATGCGCTCATCCTGTGTATGTTCTTTCCGTGCGCCGTTTCTGCTTGAGCAGCGCGTTGCAAGTCTTGAGCTGCTTACCGTTCTTCGCGTGACATTACAATTTATTGCTGTAGTATTCATGCCTTCGCGCTTGGGGCGAAAGAACGCACAACAAACGCTCATCTACAGCCTCGCCACGGTGGTCTAGTGGTTATGGCGCTCGACTGCTGAGCCGAAGGTCGTGGCATCGAATCCCGGCCGCGGCGGCTGCATTTTCGACGGGGTAGAAAATGTTTGAGGCCCGTGTACTTAGATTTAGGTGCACGTTAAAGAACCGCTGGTGGTCAAAATTTCCGGAGCCCTCCACTACGGCGTCTCTCATAATCATATCGCGATTTTGGGACGTTAAACCTCAGATATTATTATTAACGCTGAACAACATCTGTGAAGACACGTTTCACTTTCGTGTTATAGTGATTCCTATGACAGAAGGATCAGCCATGTATTTTCTTTCTTCTCAGTCGATGTATTGATCCTCTTTCGCCACCCTACGAAAGCTTTCTGAACAGTACGTGGTTTTGTACTGCCTCCAGGATCGGAGGCATTGCAGCTCTTTCTGCACTTCGCCTGGTTTTGCACTGCATCCGTGACCGGCCCACATTTGGCTAAGCGACGATGTCTTGTGATGACGCCATTACGTGACGTCACAAATTTCAGCGATCTGTCGTCGCGATGGGGTCATATAGTGACGTGAACATGAGGTGATTTTTCGCATCACTCGTGTTGACGCCGCCGGCACCACTAACTCGCCCGACGGTCAATTTTCGCATTTGATCAAGCATCTAAAGCTTTTGCCTTAATAGATTCAAGCTCCGTCCTCAACTACGGCGCGCCTACCATTCATGTGTACGAGAAAGTTGTGACTATAGGTGGCTTCCGTTCTAGCTGTAAGAACTTTTTCGCTGCTGATGTAAATTCTATGCATACTAAGAATTTAATGTTCGTCGTCCCTACTTGAAAGATTACGTTTGTATGAGAATTATTCTCGGAATATCTGCTGAAATTTGTTAGGATGTTCGTTTTCGACCAAAAAGAAGCTACTTGAACATGTCTGTATGGGAAAAAGCATCTACCTCAATTACGGGAAATGCGCTTGACGTCACGGAAATGAGCGTGTGCGATTGGATAAGCCATTATGCAAATTGGCTCTGGGTGGGACGACGGCGGCTGTGGGCGGGGCTTACATTTATTCTTAAGCTGTAACCGACTATAGTTGTTTTTTCGACCACGTGACACTCCCGTAATTACGAGTCGTTATCTTACGATGCGAATTTAAATTTGCAACGGCTGTTTTTTTTTTGTTGCTGTTCTTTTGTGCGTCCGCAGTGTGAACACCAACCGGCAGTAGAGCTTTTCTTCCGTGCACATGCTTCCGACGACGAGGAATGTCCTTGGTGGAAACCTTGGCAACGCAACCGTCACCGGCCTGGCCAACCTGCGAGGTGACCCCGCGGCCATCGCTGCCGTTTGTAGGTTGCGGTCGGAACCTCTGTCCACGGCGGGCATTTACGCTCTGAACGTGTTGCTGGCGCAGGTGAGAAATGATTGATGTGTGGTCCGCCGTGGTGATGTAGCGGTTGCGGTGCTCGGCTGCTGGCCCGAAGCTCGCAGGTTCGATTCCGGCCGCGGCGGTCGCATTTCGATGGAGGCTAAATGCTAGAGGCCCGTGTTCTGAGCGATGTAAGTGCGTGCTAAAGAACACCACATGGCCGAAATTTCTGGTGCCCTCCACTGTGGCGGGTGTCATCATATCGTGGTTTTGGCACGTAAAACCCCAGATATTATTGAAAAACGATTGATGCATCGGATGCGTAGAGTAGATACGTGACACCTTCGGAGCATCCACCATTGTCAGAATGGTTATTACACGATGGAAAAAAAGCCACAGTTTCACCGCAACGGCGATGCAATGAATGCGATAGCAATAAATTAGAAGGTAACGCGAAGAACGGAAGGCAGCTCGAAATTGCCAGCGCGTCGCTCGAGCCCAAAGGACGCACGAAAAGGACGCACACAGGACGAACGCGAACTATCATGCGTCACAGCTCGATACTTGAAAAGCACTGCTCAAACATAAAGCAGGACGCACGAAAAGAACGAACAGGTGCACACAGGACGAGCGCAAACTAACTGTCACAGTTACTTATTTCTGTTTGAACAGCGCGCTCCTTTCTCAATCGCGGCCGCTGCAGTCCTCCTAATTTCATACCTGCAGTGAGCAGTGTGTATTCATGGTCCAAAAAGGTGTTCTCCAGTATAAGGTTTTTTTTGCACGACACACTCATGAGCTTTTTCAGTGTCACATGCGCGCAGTACCCAGCAACATATGTTAGAGCGGGAATCACTGACGATTTTTAGCAACATCAGCATCGGTCACTGCTGCGGTGAACTGCCTACGAAGTGAATCAACACTAATAGCAGGGACTGGCTGTGCAATAACCTCCAGGACAGGCAGATCCAGTACTTTTTAGAGCCTGAGCTTGATCTCAGATTCATAGGTTTGCCTTATCGAGATGTGATATTGGGCACCAGATAGCTGGCGGTACTTCCCAAAGCTGTCTTCAAGGCTATCTGTCTGAAATTCTCCACGGAGTACATACCGAAAGCCTAGCTCTTCCGGGCAGTACACAGAGATCTCATGCAGAGCGTGGCTCGTGTATCCAAAAGCCATGTGCGTTTCTTTCGTCAGGTGGCCAGAATCGTGTTTGAGGCTAGCCCAATAGTCAAGTCACGGTAGTATTTTTCGCAAAAATTCCAGCTGTGGTCGTGTTGTTGACACAATCGGATAATGCATTTCATCACGCAAGCTTTCACCCTTTCTCGGAGTCTTTACATTTACTATTCGCCACCATGTCAAAATTGTGTTAATGAAATCTGCCGTTCCTTTGGCATGTTCAACTGTGGAGCATTGCAACGCGGCAACTGTCGATTCAATCAATATTTTGAGAGCGAGATTAACATTCTGACGCTCCATAGTTGAGGGGTTCAGTGCTTTCATTGAGAGCGTTGGTAGCAGCTTTAAAAGGTTATTCTGCTCAGCAACATGTAAATCAGCCAAAGATTTAGATGATGCAGTGAGAATAGGTGATTTTGGACCATTGCTACTCGGAGCAGGGCAATACATGCACTTTCCGATGTTTCTCTGGTTTATCCAGATGTTCCTGAACGACTTCAGAAGGTGCACAGGATCCAAAATAAAGAACAGCGGACGAGAGGAATCAACTGAGTGTGGGTAAACAATACTGGCTTTAGGGGGACTAGCGAAAAATGTCATGGCTTTTCTGTTTATAACATTGTTGTCTGAAACAACTGCTAGTACCTTGAATCCAAGTGACTCAAGGTCAATGACGAGCTTGAGCAAAAAATTATGCAATGCTTTTGCATCGATCTGCGCGACTGGTAAAATGTGAACCACATCCTTGTTGCTTGACAAAAGGCTCTGCAGCATGAACACATATGCTGTTTTAGCCGGGTTAGAATTATTGCCTGCGGCACCTGTAACGAAGCCTGCTTTGTATTCAAAAAAGCTTTGAAGATGGATCTCATCCATTTAGCGCCAATGTTCCCAAATGGGAACGCCACACGTGGTTACTTTCTGAACCCATAATTGATGAAGTTGGCAGGAAAAGTGCTAATATTTGGTAACAACACCTTTAAAAATGCCCAAAGTTTTATTTGGGCGCAAGGAAGTTTCCTTTTTAGTTTCGTATTTTATGTTATGCGGTAACAACTTCAACAAACTTTTGGCGCGAACATGGCGGTGCGTCGCACGAAGCGTCTCTGCGAAAAAATGTGAGTTTTTAACTGCGTGGTCAGATTTGTATATTCTAGCATCTTTTTGAATGTCTTTAGTATTAGGACACACTAGAGTAGCTTCTCGCATGCATAATGCAAATATGGCGACAAATGTGTGCATGTTCCCATTTGGGAACGTTGGCGTAAAGCGGAGAGGTGGAAGCGGCCGCTCTGCATTTACGTTTACCTTAGTTTCAACGCGTCTTTCTTCATCCAGATGCCTCGAGAAAGGTTCCGAACGCTGGAGGAAGCGGTGGAAATGGTTCTCGCCAACGATTCTGCAGAAGTAACCGATGTTGTGCTTCTGCCCCCACCGAGTGCGGACGACATTCTTACGGATGAAAAGGAGGGCGACAGTGATATCGCCATTGTCAACACTCTGCCGAATGATGTTGCCGGTGAAGTTGAAGTCCACACGGCTGATGCCTACGAATGTGAAGGAGATATGCAGGAACAAGCGCCTCCGAGACCAAGAAAACCGTGTAAAGATCCTTGGGCCTGGAAGCGTACTACACAGTATTCGGGCGCAATAGTAGAGACTGAGTTTCAGCCACTTCAAGTGACCCATGACGAGCTTGTCGATGAGGAGCCGTTTGATATCTTTGCCCGCCTACTAAACAAGGAAATAATAGGTCTGATAACCGACGAATCCAATCGTTATGCCCAGCAACAGAACGATCACAACGTGAGCATAACCGAACATGACATACTTCAATTTGTCGCCGTTCTATTCTTGAGTGGGTACCACAAGCTTCCACGCTCTGACCTCTATTGGTCGAAAGCTGAGGACCTCAGTGTTCCTTTGGTGGCAAATACAATGAGTCGTGCAAAGTTCCGGTTGATAAAAAGATACATCCATGCGTGTGACAGTCAAAACCTTGAGAAGGGTGACAAAATGGCGAAAATTAGGCCTCTGCTTAGGCTTGTCAATAGCAGCTCCCTTCAGCAGTTCAGAATTTTTTCGAAGAATCTAAGCGTGGACGAGCAAAAGGTGCCGTACTTCGGCAGGCACAACTGCAAGATGTTTATAAGAGGAAAACCAATACGCTTTGGTTACAAGGAATGGGTACTTTGCTCTTGATCAGGGTAACCTTTCAACATTGATATCTACTGCGGCAAAAACGACGGCGAAAGCACAAATGTACCGCTTGGAACACGCGTTGTCTTGAACGCTCTCAAGTGTGTTGATGTGCCAACAGACCATGTAATTTTTATGGACAATTTCTTCACATCACATGCTTTACTGCAAGAGCTGAAAGAACGCGGATTCAGAGCCACTGGAACCGTAAGGGAGGTCCGGCTGAAGAAACGCCCACTTCCCGATTCGAAGGAACTAGCCAGTCAAAGCAGGGGATCTTTTGATTTTATGTGCGATGGCGACATGCTTGCTGTGAAATGGAATGACAATAAGTGTGTGTTCGTTGCCACAAATTATGATGGCATTCACCCGACCACAAGAGTCACTCGCTACAGCAAAAAAGAGCGAAAGCGAGTTCCAGTGCCCCAGCCGAGACTAATACAAGAACACAACAAGCACATGGGCGGTGTCGACTTACTTGATAGGGTCATCAGCGACTATCGTCCTTGTCTACATGGACAAAAGTGGTATTGGCCATTGCTGAGCAACCTGCTTGTAACACTGCGTGTTGCAGCCTGGATGTTGTACACAGAAGTAGGAAGTGAACCACCACTTGACCAGCTGCAGTTCACGAGGCTCATCGTCCAAGGTCTGCTGACAAAGAGGCTGGACACGCGAGAACGACTTGGTCCTTCAGGTGCTCTTGTTTTCCACAGCAAGGAAGGCCACGGCCACCATTTGGGGCCATTGGGAAAGCAGAGCAGGTGCCGCCAGTGCACCAAAAACACAAGAATGAAGAGCCAGACGTGTGTCGTCCCACTCCACATCCTTTGTTCGTTTTTCTACCACACGAAAAAATAACGCACGCGTGGAGAAAAACCCCTTGTTTGCGACCCGCGAGGAGAGAGTAAGCTATTCCAGCGTACATACGCTTAGAGCCATTGTTCCCATTTGGGAACGATCTGTATATCATAAACCAGTGATACCAGTGAAATAAGATTTATTTTTCACGTATATTTTCACCCTCTAGCCAAGCTAAAATAGTTTGTTTTATTGTTGCCACAACACATCTAGTAGCGGCGTTTAATGGGTTAATGTTATAGTGGGCTCATGCTCGGCCATTGCTCGCAAGACAGTTTTAGCATAGTTCAAAAAACAAAACTCTTGCTGCTCAAGAGCTGGATTCAAGTAGTATGACGAACATAATCATCGAATGGTGTCTGGGTGCGGCAGCTTAACTTTAAGAGAACTTCTGATGAACCTGTACGCATGTGGAGAAATGGTACACAGCAGACCTGAAAACTCAAGCACATCTGGTGGATATCGCGGCACATTTCTCAACACAAGCTCGACTTGGCTTCTCACAAATTTCAGCACCTGTAAGTTGCATGCATGACGTTCTTGGAGCTCATATTCCTTGCTCACGTCATCCAGAAGCATGAGCACAGTTGAAAGTAGCTGGTATTCCTTTTCTCTTTCACTGTCAGCACAACCACTTTGCTGCTTTTCCACGGATTGTAGCGACTGGTCAAGCTCCCTTAAATCCTTCAATTCTGATGGCACGCACACATCCGAAAGATTGTGAAGGCGGGACCTTTCGAGGAACACCTGAAGAGACAGGTCCTCTAACACCACCACTGACGAACGCACTGCAGAAGCACAGTCGAGGGAGAGGTCAAGAAACAAAAGCCTTGACTCTCTGGTGATCACAGTCCAAAAGTTCGAAGTCTTTAGCCTCGGAAGGGCAGGACAAAATGCCTCAAAACTGCAAATTTTGTTCCTGCGATCTTCGTCTTGTTGCGCAGCAACAGAAAGCTCTATCGCTCTTCGGAGCGATGCTGCCTCGAGTCGAGCCTTCTTTTCTGCAGGTGCTTCCCGCGTTGGTGTTGGTTGAGATATATATTTCGGGCAGCCGGGAAAATGAAAGACTGGGGACAGTAGTTGGCTTGGAACGAACACGCTCCAGCGGCGCTTCAACAACTTTTCCAGTCTTCGCGTCCGTGTACGTTGCAACCCTGACGAAGTCACTCGGCTTAAAGTGTTTTTCACACACGCTGCGTCGCACGTTCGCGTCGGTGCGTTTCATAAAAAAACACGAAACGCGACTTGTCAGTTCTGCCGAAGCTCTCTTTTCTTGAGACGAGACACGTGCACAGAAAAATTGTTTTTCCTGCGTTTGTCCGCAATCGTTTCACATGCCAGATAACCTACACGCCAGGTGTTCTCACCCAGGCTTTCAGTGATGACTAAAGGTAATTCGTACTTCGGGTAAAGCTTTTGGCCCGGCGATTGCGTGCATCGTTGGACCCACACCACGTCTCTGAGCTTGTACTGTGGCGCTGGTCGGTGGCGGTGGTCACAGTGCGGTTTCTGGGCCTCTTGCGCGTTTGCAACTGTCTTGCGTGCCTTAGCCCGGATGACGAGCCAGGTGGTGTCATGAAGCTGTGCGTCCGACTTTAAGGGGGTGCTCAAATTCTTGACGGTCGTCAGCTTCGGAATTTACCCGTAGACAACTTCATAAGGTGAAGTCTCAATAGAAACCTGGAACGTCGTGTTAATCGCGTACGCGGCTGCCTGCAGGTGATCATCCTAGTCTGCTTCATTTGGTTTCTTGTTGCAGTTGAATGAGTCGAGCCAGTAGGGTTTGGCTGCACCTCTCCGTTAGGTCATTCGCTTGTGGATGGCATGCTGAAGTGAAATGATGTTCTACACCAGCACTTCGGAGGTACGATCGGAGTTCAGGACTTCGGTAAGGGGTTACTCTGTCTGAAATTATCTTCTTGAATAGGCCGTGCTTCCATTCAAAACGCTCCTGTAGAAACTTGATCACAAAGCCAGCTGTGAGAGAGGGTGCCGCATCAAGTTCTACCAACTTCGACAAGTGATCCACTGCGGCTACGGCGTACCGGTTCCCTGCGGCTGTAGTTGGTAATGGACCGATGTGATCAATCCCGACGGTGCTGAAAATAGTGCCGGTGTGTGGAATAGTTGCCATCCGAGCCGTTCTTTTAAATAGACTCATTACCATTTGCTCACTGTACATACCACCTCATCATCAGCTCCACAAAAGGGACCTAGAGTCATTAATAGATGAGCTCCCAGAGCCTATTTGCTTCTTGGGGATTTTAATACACACAGTGTTGTTTGGGGTGATTCTCGCTGCGACTTAAAGAGCTCATGTTTTCCTCTAAGTTATGTCTTTTTAATACAAAGGATCCCACATATTTTAGCCTCGCAAACAATTCATACTCCTCCATAGATCTTAGCATTTCATCGCCGTCGCTTTTAACCTATTTTAAATGGAATGTTCTTAAAAACCCTTATGGAAATGATCATTTACCGATAATCCTCAGTGCGCTGAACCAAAGCAAGCTTCGTCCACAGGCTCCTCGTTGAAGCTCGACTCAGCCGATTGGCAATGGTTCCGAACTATTACTCACATGACGTGGGCTGAGATGGCCGCTCTTGCAATAGAAGATGCTGTGAAGTATTTTACAGCTCTTTTGATTGATGCTGCTCTCAATGTAATGCCGAAGCGAGCAGCTGAGGCTCTAAACGACGTATTCCATGGCGGAACGATCAATTGTGAAAAGCGCGGAACAAGCAAAACAAAGCGTGGCGGTTGCTCCGGGACTCTCCGACAGCGGAGAACCTAAGGAATTCTAAAAATGTGAAATCCTAAGAAAGTAGGACACGCCGGCAGGCTCGAAGAGAAAGTTGGAAAAATTTCCTGTCAGGAATCAACTCGTATACAGACGAAGGTAGTCTGGAACAGTGTTAATCGGGTACATGGACGAGAAACACTCCCACTTCCTTTGACTAATATGCAGGGCGATACGCTGGAGGACCAAGCAAACTTCTAGGGCGCCCACTTCAAACACGTCTCCAGCTTGTTGCACTATTCTGAAAGTTTCCAACGCTATAGGACAAGAATAGAGGGACAGAAACTAGAACGTAAGTGCGCAAAATGCGAATACAATAAACCTTTCTGCTTGGCTGAGTTACAGGCGTCACTAAACTGCTGCAACAAATCCTCTCCATGTTCCGACCGTGCGGCGTGTGAAATGTTGGTACACCTACCTCTCGAAACACAAAAAACTCCTTTCCCTCTACAATGCCTTATGGTTTTCCGGCGTAATTCCTACCTCCTGGAAAGAAGCTATTGTAGCTCCTATCTTGAAAAAGGGCAAGGATCCATCCTCTGTTTCGAGCTGCAGACCAACAGCTCTGACAAGTTGTCTCTGTAAGCTTTTTGAGAAAATGATAAACCATCAACTAATACATTTCCTGGATTCAAAGCGCCCGCTTGATCCACATCAATGTGGCTTTCGAGAGGGAAGGTGCACCACTGACCATCTCATACGGATTGAAACACACATTCGCGACGCTTTCATTCACAAACAATTCTTTCTTTCTATGTTTTTACACATGAAGAAAGCGTAGGCTACTACATGGCGATTTAGAATACTGAGAGACCTCTGAAAATTCGGTATCGTGGTAAAATTCAGAACTTAAAAGAGAGATACTGGTAGAACCGCATTTTCCATGTTCAACTGGGCAACGTTTTGTCACGACCGTTTGTCCAGGAAACCGGAGTACCACAGGGTGGTGTGCTTAGCTGCACACCACCCTCCTTGCGTCTATGTATCCCACGCACTATGTTCTAGTCGACATAAGTAGATGATGTCCAGATAAGCTTTAAATCGTGCAGCCTTGCAATGTGCGAGAGTCACGTTCAGCTTGGTCTCAATAATGTATCGAAATTGGCAGACGAAAATGGCTTCAGCCTTAACCCACAAAAGAGCACCTGCGTCCTATTTTCCTACATCCCGGTCCCGATATTGACCTGCAGGCCCATCGTCTGCCTGTAAAAATGGAACATAAGTTTCTAGGAGTCGTGCTGGAACTGAAACTAACGTTTCTATCACATATCAAATATATTTGAGACGAGTGTATGAAAACAATGAATATTTAAAGGTTTTGTCGCGCACAAATTGAGGCAGTGACGTAAAATGCCTCAAAAGTTTATACAAGAGCCTTATACGCACACGTATAGACTACGGGGCTATAGTCAATCAGTCCGCCACACTAACGCGCTTTGAATATGTTGGATCCGGTCCACCATCTAGGCATCCGCCTTTCTACAGGCGCCTTCAAGACAAGTCCAGTACAAAGCCTTTACATCGAAGCAAACTAATGGTCGCTGAAGTTGCAACGATCATATTTATCGTTCACGTATTTCCTAAAAATAAATGCAAGCGACAAACATCCTGCATACTATGCTGTAAACGATCTGTCCAGCTCTTCTTTGTTTCGCAACCGTTCTGCAATGAGAGAGCGATACTCTCTGCGTGTAAGAGCTCTTGCTGAGAAAATGAACGTCCCACTTCTCGAACACCGGCTCATGGCTCCTGTTAAACAGCTCCCGCCATGGCAATGGCAGCTTATAAACTGTGATTTGTCTTTCATATAAGTTACAGAGCACGTGCCTGCTGCATATATCAGCATGTACTTTTTTGAACTGCTACACAAATATTGTTCTCCTGAATTTTTCATAGACGCATCTAAGTCTCATGTTGGCGTATCTTACGCAGCGGTCGGCCCGTCCCTATCAGATGCTGGCATACTGAATTCAAATGTAAGCATATTCACAGCAGAGGCCTACGCGATATTAGTGGATGTTAGGCACATTAAACAATCAAACATGCCCAAGGCAGTTATATACACGGACTCTTTAAGCGTCATGAAAGCGTTGAAAACTCTGAAAAAACAGAAAAATCCAGTGATCGTGCGGCTTTATTCACTTTTATGCACCATTTATTCGTCCCAGCAGAACGTTGTGATATGCTGGGTGCCTCGACATTGAGATATCGAGGGCAATGAACTGGCCGACAGGCTTGCCACATCTGCTCATGCAGACGGCTCTGACACGTCCAGGGAGGTCCCTGTACTGGACTTCAAGCCCGCTCTGAGGAAAACACTCAAGACACACTGGCAACATCTATGGGACAGCCAAACACAAAATAAACTGCACATGGTTAAGCCAGACCTCGCTAACTGGCCACAAACATCAAAAACACGTCGTACAGAAGGCACACTCTGCCGATTAAGAATAGGGCACACGTACAGTACACACGCACACCTTTTGTCCGGGGGTGAATCGCCCAGCTGCGAGAGATGCGCTGAGGCACTGACCGTGTTCCATATCATCCTACAATGCACAGAACTAGAGCAGTATAGAAGAAAGCATTTTTCATTACTTAACAAGCAGCATATTCCTTTCCACCCTCTAATATTAAATGCGAAGCATTTCTTAGCGAACCTCTGACATTTTGAGCGTTTCTATCTACGTATCTATCTATCTATATATCTAGCTATCTATCTATCTATCTATCTATCTATCTATCTATCTATCTATCTATCTATCTATCTATCTATCTATCTATCTATCTATCTATCTATCTATCTATCTATCTATCTATCTATCTATCTATCTATCTATCTATCTATCTATCTATCTAGCCGCCTACGTCTGGGTGCTCTAATGATCGTCTCCTTAACTTGGTGTAGACCAAAATTGGCATGGAAAGGTAAGAGGAGTTGACGAATATGACTGTCGGGTCATGCCATGAATAACGTGAAAATCCTGTCGCGTACGTCGTCAAGCCCTTTACTTCAGACACGTGCGGCACATACCCGTATACCACAGGCCGTGGTGTACGGGTATGCGCCACAGGTGATATAGTTTGTCTACCCAGCAACGGCGACAACAGACATTGGTAATTTAAATGCGAGAGCGTTAAGAAAAAGCGGCATCGGCAGCGTTGAGTCGACGAAGGCAAAGATTGAATATGAGGATTCCAGCTGGAATCGAATCCAAGCATTATGCGTAGCAATAAGGTATTCTACCACAGAGCCACGCCAGGTCTGTAAACTGGTTTGGAAAAACAGCATATGAAGGCGTAATGTCGGTGCAACGTCAAATGCGGTTGTGGTGCTGGCTATCTAAATTGACAAGAAAGCAATAAACACTACATATCTACTCCTACGATACAGGTGTCATATCAGATTAACGTCTGTGGTTCTAGTGTTGGCTCCGCTTTTATAGCAGTCTAATAAGCATTACTTTTGTATTCCTATGATTCAGCAAGGCATACTGAAGCACTACTTGACCCCGGAGGTGCATTAATACCTAATACAATACATTAATACAATTCATTAACGAATGTTACGTATGATATTCACGTGATTGCGCCATAAAGTGCACTTAGTTTAGATAATACTGACATATGTCCTCTAACGTGAGGGCTGACGTTACATCGCACCATAAGTTGCCCTTTAAACGCCAGAGTTGTCGACGCGCTGGGTAAGCCCACGATGTCCACGCAGCTACTACATTTACAAAAACACGTCGATCCACCTCGTAACGCTTGGGTCAAAGCCATAAAATACAGCATAGAAGTACTCGCTGACTGCTTCGAATGAAACCGATTTCCACAATGCGTGGGATCTGCCGATTTTTTTTTTTGAGTAGAGAACCTTTGATTAAACACGAATCACTTTTAGAGTTTTTAGATGTTCAGGTGTCATATACAGGTGTCATATGCAGATGTCATATATCCAAGTAATCTGTAGCATCGCCTCTCAACAGAGGCTGCTGTTGTAGTATTTTCACTATAGAAAGCTCCGGCCTCCCAGCCCTTGGTCTCAAGGGAATTGACAGGGCGTTCGTGCTAATTCGTTATTCTTACAGTACGTGTTACTTGTACGACCTCTCACCACTCATTCCCATTATGCTCACTCATGTCAACCTCGTGATTTTAACAACTATATGTTTTACGGACTTTATTGCGCATTTTAGGCCCCCATACAGCCACTTAACACCATCATCGTCCACGTGCCATATCATGTACTGGCGCTCTTCGGCCATCAGTGGCCCTTGCGCCATAAAGCACCATTTATCATCATCACTACGGAATAGAAGTACGTCATACGGGTGCTGCGTTCCGGGTATGGCCGTTACATAGAAAGAAAGAACGAAAGAAAGAAAGAAAGAAAGAGAGAAAGAAAGAAAGAAAGAAAGAAAGAAAGGAAGAAAGAAAGGAAGAAAGAAAGAAAGAAAGAAAGAAAGAAAGAAAGAAAGAAAGGAAGAAAGAGACAGAAAGGAAGAAAGAAAGAAAAGAAGGAAGGAAAGAAAAGAAATTAAGAAAAGAAGAAAGAAAGAAAGAAAGAAAGAAAGCATGCCTGCGCCCACGCCTATATTCTCTTGCCTCCTTTCGCCCAATTAATGAACGGATCCCGAATTTTTGTGCTTGGGTAGGTAGGTAATGAACTTCAACTAAACTAATAAACTAATAAGTTCAACGAGGAATCACTGACCCAAGCTAAGCCTCCAGGAGCCGTGGTCCGGGGACCATCGTGCGACGTCCTCGGTGATAGCCCTAGTTCGCTGGACAGCCCAGATTTGGTCCACTAGATGTGGGCTGAGAAGGGCGGCTCGCCACCGCTCAGCCAGTCGTCCTGGGGTACACACTCTGTCGTCCGGGTAGTGGCGGCGAATACCGCACTCGCACTTCCAAAGTATGTGTGCCATGTCGGCTGTCTCGTGCCCGCACCACGGACAGCCGGGTGACTGGTGGAGCGACGGACACAGCCTGTTCAGGTGCCGGGGATTTTCGAATGTGTCAGTTTGCAGACGTTTCAGGTCAGACGCCTGAGACCTATCTAGCTGCTTCTAGGGTTTTGCTTAGTTGTGTGTAACCACGCTCGTGTGTATATTTGTTCTGCACTTCTGAATGAACTTCAGTTGTGAGTCGCCGCTTGTGTTTGTGTAGTTAAAGCGTTCTCGGCTTTTTCTGTCGTACCGTTTTCTTAATAATGCAACCGCGCCAACTGGCCCAGTTGCCAGTAATACTTTACAATGACTTCAGTACGCTTTCTGCGACTGGCTAATATAATCCCCCAAAACAAAACGAACAGATTAAACACATACGCGGTTGCACGTGTATCCACGCTCTTGAAGCCATATGGTTACAAAAAACCGCGTAACCTGGAAAAAGATGGCATCAATGCAAGATGATAGTGTTGAAAGAAACATTTAACTTGCCGAAACACTGTTCCCGAGCTCGTAAGCTCGGGGTCACCCTAGGTGGGAGGGTCCCTCAGTCCTGGAATCCAGTGGCCGCGATCGCCTCCCGGGTCCTGGCGACGAGTTCTCGTTGGTCGTCTAGGTCCCGTGCGTCCATCTTGGCCTCTCACGTCTCGGCGTGGAGGTTGATGCGTGCGGTCGTTGCAGGCTTGCTATCGTCATCTTGGGGGTGCCACGGGCATTCGAGTATTAAGTGTGCCAATGTGTCGAGAACGTCGCACATCGGGCAGCGGTATGCATGAAGCGTCGGGCAGATGCGATATACCGTGCGTCTACGTGTTCCTTACCAAAATTCGGAATGCTGTGGTTTCTTTTTTAGTAAGCTTTATGTGAAGTGGCGGGTACACCCTGCGAGCTAGGCGATGGCGTTGCAGTATGGAGTTACACGTCGGTGGCATGGTCTCCACTTCTGCTGCAGCACTGGCTAACCAAGAAAAGAAATCGGGAGATCCCGTGCCTTGTAGGAATCGATCTCATGCGAAGCAGTCGGCGAGTAATTGCCTATGCTGCATTTTATTGCGATAGAAATTACAGGGACAGTCTGGACGGGTTTTTGCCGTCGCCGTCATGTCCCGTGCGATGTCCGAATTGATAAGATCCTCCCACACATCGTATGTTCTACCGCGGGTAAAAGCGCGCGAGCGGAGGCGACGAACGCGGCCGAAGCAGAGATCAAACGAGCCGGCCCATTTCCGCCGCTCGGAGGCCGCATGCGATAACATCACCCCGGTCGGGAGGCCTTAAGTCCAAGCAGACAGAAAACGCCCCACCCGTCTTTAACACGCATGAAAAGACGCGAGGGGCGGGGGTGTCGCGCGAGCAGCAACTTTGAATCTAAGGTCTAGATCGCTGGCGCGCGCGCTATCTCGACTGCCATCACAGCGGGCGGCTCGTATACCCTTCTACGTGCGGCGCTCTCAACACGAAAGGACTATGCTTAAAGAGCATCTCTCCTTGGAGCGGCCATATTCTCTTACACCAGCGTTTTGTAGTTACGCGAGATCGGATACAACACAGTTAGCTGCCAGCCTCACTTCGTATAACACTACAATTTGTTGCTATCGCATTCATTGCGTCGCCCTTACAGTAAAACTGCGATATTTTTTTGGCAGTGAGCTAGGCGTTATCAGGTTGATCGGCGTGCTTTTGTAAGTGTAGTAGTAATTATAGTAATATCTGGAGTTTCACGTCCCAAAACCACACTATGATTATGAGAGACGCCGTAGTTGAGGACTCCGGAAATTTCGACCACCTGGGGTTCTTTAACGTGCACCTAAATCTAAGTACACGGGCCTCAAACATTTGCGCCTCCATCGAAAATGCAGCCGCCGCGGCCGGGATTCGATCCCGCGACCTTCGGGTCAGCACTCGAGCGCCATAACCACTAGACCACTGTGGCGGGGCGTAAGTGTAGTAGTTGTGTGCAAGTTGTGGGCTGACCAGGAGCGTCCACCACACTGGCGTTTAAAGGGAAATTTATGGCCTGACGTAACGTCAGCAACAATGTTAGAGCACAGATGTCAATATATTATCAAAACTATGTGCATGATGCCAATATCATACGTAACTTTCATTAGACCATTCTTCCGGGGTCGAACAACGCTTGACTATAGCTTGCTGAATCATACGAATACAAATGTAATGTTTGTTAGATTTATATGAATGCGCAACCAGCACTGGAACCACAGTATACGTTAACCCAGCATTACACCTGTATCATAGGATTACATATGTAATGTTTATTGCTTTGTTATAAAATTAGCACCACAGCCAGAAATCAGCACCACAACCACAACTGACGTTGCAACGATATTACGCCGGCAGAGGGCGTTTTTCCAAAGCAATTTCCAGAGCTGGCGTGGCTCTGTGGTGGATACCTGACTACCACGCAGAATCCTTGGGTTCGATTCCTGATGACATCCCAATTTTTACTCGTTGCATTCATCGGGTCAACGCTGCCGATGTCGGTTTTCCTTAACGCTCTCGCATTTAAATTATCAATGAGAGTCATCACTGTTCCTGGGTAGACAAACTGTTAATCACCTTTGGCGCATACCCGTACACGGCTGGCCCTGGTAAACGTGTATGTGCCACACGTGTGCCACACGTGTCTGGAGGAAAGTGTTTGACGACGTACGCGACAGGATTTCCGCACTATTCATGTCACGACTAGGCTGTCATATTCGTCAAATCCTCTTGACAATTTTGGTTCACAGCAAGTTAAGGATGCGATCACGAAAGCACCCAGACGCAGGCGACTAGACAGACAGACAGACAGGCAGACAGACAGACAGATAGATAGATAGATAGATAGATAGATAGATAGATAGATAGATAGATAGATAGATAGATAGATAGATAGATAGATAGATAGATAGATAGATAGATAGATAGATAGATAGATAGATAGATAGATAGATAGATAGATAGATAGATAGATAGATTTCGCGTTTAGAAAGTTCGAAGAAGTACATGTCGGGTTGCTTTGCACGCCAAGTTCCTTTGTGGTCAATTGTGGTTTGATGGCTTATGAACATACTCATTAATAAGATTTTTTTAGTGGGACCGACACAGTCATCAGCATGTCGTGCCGCTAGTGAACGTTCCGCGGCCCGCGTGTTTGAGATCCCTCAACTAGAAAAACAGGAATGGGATGCAGTACATTTGGCCGGTATTTTAGACCATGAATGGCAGTTTATCGGTATCCCTCAAAAGCTGTATCTTAACAGTACTTACCTAACGCGGCAGGTGTGTGGAAGCCTACAAAAAGTGTTCAACTTAAATTGAGGACAACGCAGCGAGCGTTGCAAAGGAGAATGGTCGTTGTGACGTTAGGGGACAAGAACAGAGGAGCATGGGGCACGGAACAAGCCCGTGTTAAGGGCATTTAAGTCGAATTGAAGAAGCATAAATTAGCATGGGCAGGTAATGTAGTGAGAAGACAAGAAGATTGATGGTCGCTTTAAAGTAACAGAGAAGATTCCGGTAGAAGTCAACACTGGTAGGAGACGGCAGAAAGCTGCGCAGAAGGCAGAGTAATGTAAGCGGAATGCAATTAAGAAGTTAAGAAACGTGGACGCAGGAGGCACAGCGCTGCGATGAATGGGGAGACATGGGAGAGGCTTTTTCGCTGCTGTTGGCGTAGTCCTGTTGATAGTATGATGATAATAATGATGATGATGATGCCCTTCGCATAACGCATGCACTCTTGAACTTTCGCATCCTACAAGGCTTTTATTTTTTCCTGAAGCACAGCATATATATAAATATTATGGGAGCGCCGGCCGCGAGGGCGCCGATCGTAGGTAGAAGAGAACAATGACCGCGGGTGCGCTCGCAGCTTGCGCTCAGCAGCCGCTGGCAGCGGGCAGTTGCGGCCGAGGCTTACACCAGTAAAGACGTGTTTCTTTGGGTCTCGGCCTCGGTAGCCGCGAAACCCTACAGCTGGCGCCCAACGGGTAGGACCCCGCCCCGCCTGGTTCTACCCGCTCACCGTACACCGGGTCCCACCAGCCCCTGATTTCGGCCCCCGGCACGGCGATATCGCTTTCGAGGAGCTATGGGCGCTGAAACGGGCGTTCCTTGACATGGCCGCCTACGGAGTCTCCGACCTCGTCCTCTTACTTCAGCCGGTGGACTCCCTCCTGCGCCTGTGCTTTTCCGGGAAAATGACCCCCGGTGAGCAGCAGCGTGCCATCGTGGCCCTCGGGCACCTAGGTGATTACCTCGGCGTCCCGCTGCCCGCGCGTCCCGTGCCTGCCGGCGTCCCGTGCGTTGCCCAGGTCGGCATCGAGGCTCGTGCGAGCTCGTGCGGCGGCGCGGGCACCGCGCGCCAGCAAGCGACGCGGTGGCGACGCATCTTCCGCCAACGACGGGGAAAGGAACGTGATCGGCAAGGAGCACACAGCGATGGACGAGGAAATCGCCGAGAAAGAGGTCGACGACTCCCAGGACGGCGAGAGAGAGTGCGACGGCGGAAACCTTGAGGCCGGCATCGAAGAGAAGCCGCACGGTGCATCCCCTAGGGAGGGAGCGTGTCACGATACGGCACTGAATGCGGACAAGGAGATTGCCGAGGAGTTTGGCGAGGAAGGAGGCGAGCAATCTGACGAGAAGGTGGGCTTTGGCTTTGTGCTAGTTGATTGCCGGGACGACGCCAGCATGCGGGAACTGGACGATGCGGTAGAAGATCTTGGAGGACGAGAAGCTAAGGATGGAAAGGCGGAGAAGACGAGAAAGAGGTGGAAAAGAAAGAAGAGAAACCACGATGAACAGCGTGGTGGTATGTGGGCCACGGAGAACAAGGCGATCGTGGACGAGGCGATTGTTGTGAACGCAGTGGCACACGTTCGCGAAAACGAGTCTGAAAACAACTCGAACAGCTACATGGAGGCGGCCGCCAAGGAGGGCGAGGCCCTTCTCAAAGAACTCGGCCTCAAGGACAACAACGTCCCAGACAGTGGCCGTCGGCGCACACGCTCGCAGACGCGGGGCACCACGGCTGCTCCCGCTGAACGGAAGACCCCTACCAAGCCAGCGCGCGGTGCCAAGAAGGCTGCGGCCTCCAAGCGCAGTAACAAGGAAGAGAGTGAAGAGGAGGAGGAAGAAGAGGCAGCCTCTGCTAAGGAGGCCTCGACGACGGCCGCTTACGAGGACGGGTCAGCAGACAGCATAGAGAAGAAAGATGAGAAGGACAAGGTGAACAACGAGGAGGATGCAGTCAAGGCACGGCTAGCAGATTCCGAGGATGCCAACGCCGATTACAAGGAGGACCCAGAGGTCAAAAAATTGGCCGCGTATCTGGGTGCTTCGCTGCAAATTTCGTCTAAAGACGATAGAAGAGGCGCTGCGTGAGATATGAACGCCATCTGGCAATACGTCGGGAAACGTGAATGCTGTGTTGCGGGCTGGTAGTAGCAGGCGAAGACCGGCGGTGACCAACGCGACCGGCGGGGACGCCAGCCAGCCCGAACACGCGGTTTGGCGCGAAGCGCCAAAGCAGAAGAAACGTCCGCACTCAACGAGTACTCTCCACACACTCTTCTATATTCACGTCGCCTGGGTAAAGCAGGAATGCCAGAGCGGCGCCCCATGGCATTCGTACAGTGCAATACTGAACCGAAACCGAAACACAACAATGAGCTCGTGCAGAGGGCACGGAGGAAGCCAAGTTTCGGCGCAGTCGCATTTTCAGTGCAGCTTAAGAAACTAGGGTCTCTAGAATTACGTATCTATGTATTTTCTATTAAAGGAACACACCGCCTAATACTTACCTAGTGATGTTGCGCCTCAGATATGCGTAATGTGTGCTTTTTGATCAACAATGTACACAAGTGTGAACCTAGTCAGCCGTTCACGATGGCTGGCCCTTGGGCAAGTGGTTCAACTTTGGCCGAGTGGCTGAATCGAGGGACGTGCCAACAAACAGAAAGACAGACAGACAGAGAGACGGACCAAAATTTCTGCGTTTAAGTTCCCCAAGAAAGACTATCGTCTTTAAAACACGGAGGAGGAGCCAACCACAGACAGTGGCAGCAAGGCGAGAGCCACGACGACCGCTGACCCTAAAGTGGATGTAGAGCTGCATCCCGCGATGACGCAGCGGCATGATGAGATGACGCAGCTGCAGGAATCCCGGGATGGGACGGCAGAACAGGTGGACCTGTTCGAGGAGGATCCTGCCGCCCACGTGAGCAATTACACCCCCGTGTCTGACCTACACCGCTACTTCAGAGGGGCCACAGAGAGCGCTGAAGGCACATGCAGTCGGCGCTTCGTTGGGGACGTCACGCTTCCGTGGCTGCCAAGGTCACTGGCGTTCAACGACTACTACCTGGAGGAGTCGCCGCCACCCGCACTTGAATGGTCTGGAGGGCTACAACGGCACCGACATACGACAACGTCTACGGCTTATGACTCGCTGGGACCGGTGCGGCACCAGGAGCATCGGCGTTCCGTCATGCTCTCGATCGTGGTCATGCTGACGACCGTGGTCGTCAACCTGAGCGAGTCCGGTGCGCCTCTGTCTTCGGGCGGTGGCAGATTCGCCTTCGCTGAGCGCGTCAGCAGTTCCCGAGTCCAGCGGCCCCTGAGGTCCCACAGGGACTTGTGGGTGGACAGCGCCGGCAGGTGGTTGTGTGTGCCACGCGCAGTCCGGCGTGGTCAAGGATAGCAAGGACACTTCCGCGGGCTACCGGTGTGAAGTAGCCTGTGCCCTTCTCCTCCACTTTTTCCGAGGGGAGGGGGCAGTATGGGAGAGCCGGCCGCGAGCGCGCCGATCGTAGAAGAGAACGATGACCGCGGGTGCGCTCACAGCTCAGCCGCTGGCAGCGGGCAGTTGCGGCCGAGGCTTACGCCAGTAAAGACGTCTTTTAAAGACGATAGTCTTTCTTGGGGAACTTAAACGCAGAAATTTTGGTCTGCCTTTCTGTCTGTCTGTCTTTCTGTTTGTCGGCACGTCCCTCGATTCAGCCACTCGGCCAAAGTTGAACCACTTGCCCAAGGGCCAGCCGTCTTGAACTGGTACGGCTGTTGATACTTGTGAACGTTGTCGATCAAAAAGTAAATATCATGCATATCTGAGGTGCAACATCACTAGGTATTAGGTGGCGTGTTCCTTTAAAATGCATACATACGTAATTTTAAGGACCCTAGTTTCTTAAGCTGCGCTGAAAATGCATAAGAATGGAAGCTTGAGCGAGTTGGTATGCGTTCATCTTTGTTGAAACAGCGCTCACTAGACGACGACGAAGTAAAAGAAGGCACAGGACAGGTGCTGCCTGTCCTGTGCCTTCTTTTACTTCGTCGTCGTCTAGTGAGCGCTGTTTCAACAAAGCTGAAAATGCGACTGCGCTGAAATTTGCCTTCCTCCGTGCCCTTCGCACGAGCTCATGGTTGTGTTTCGGTTTCGGTTCTGTATTGCACTGTACGAATGCCATGGGTTGGTGTTGAAAAACTTTAGTTTTGAGAAGGCCAAGAAGGTGAAAAAAAATATTTAAAAAATGAAAAAGCAGCGTTGTGGGCGGCCTTCAGGCTGCCGGTTGTGGGCGCCGCTCTGGCGTTCCTGTTTTACCCAGGCGACGTGTAAATAAAAGAGTGTGTGGAGAGTACTCGTTGAGTGCGAACGTTTCTCTGCTTCAGCGCTTCGCGCCAAACCGCGTTTTCGGGCTGGCTGGCGTCCCCGCCGGTCGCGTTGGTCACCGCCGGTCTTCGCCTGCTGCTGCGCCGGGACTACCAGCACGCAACACAGCACTCATGTTTCCCGACGTATTGCCAGATGGCGTCCATATCTCACACAGCGCCTCTTCTATTGTCTTTACACGACATTTGCAGCGAAGCACGCAGATACGCGGCCAATTTTTTTCGGGTCTCGGCCTGCCGCGAAACCCTACAATATATATATATATATATATATATATATATATATATATATTGCTTTCGAGGGAACGTTTAGGAAATATGAATATCCTTAAAAAGAGACGTCATCGTGACGAATGTGCTCAATAAAAGATGCATTATCTGTAGGTTTCCAGCAACACAAAAGAGAGCCTAACCATTGTACTATGTCACACGATGACTTTCTTAACGAATGTGAAAGAGCCTTTTTAACACGAAAGTGTTTTATGCCGGCGTCAACCAAGAGCTCAGTGACGTAATTCCGTCACGGAAATGATGTCGAAAAAATGTACACGATTAGATGGCAAAGAAAAAAGGTTCCGTCAATGGTTAGATTAGAAAAACAGCGCAAAACCACAGGACACACAGGAAGGGGACGCACACAGCGTTTTCTAATCGATTTTCTAATCATGTACAACCAACAAGCCCAGCTCTCCGCACTTTCCGTCAATGGGCATCGAACCTACGACCGCTCGGTCCGCAACAACAGATGCCGGGCGCGCTATCCACTGCGCCACGGTCACTTTTTTTCGTTATTGCACTGCGCCACGGTCACAGACTCTAGAGGCGTTACAAACGCGTCTTTTATATCTACCACTATCCCGGTCGGCGGGGTGGTGTTGCCCTCTGGGAGCGGCAGAGTAAAGTAATTCATCATTACTGCGGCTTCCGTGATTAGTACCTGCAGCGCGTTACACGTTCGTTTCATTCGGCGCGTTTTCAATAGAAGTGCAATTTTGTGAACGCCTTCACATACCGCGAGGTGGCACCCTTAACGCAAGCGTCGTAAAAGCGTCGTCCTCGCTCATAGTATCATGCTAATCAAACCAAAAATAGCTCTGCGACGCGCGCCTGCCTCACCTGACTGTAACACCGCATTCCCCGCCTACGCGCTCGCCCCGAGAAAAATTGCGGCCGGGCTACCGGGGCGGCACGACGCGCTTTGCGTTTCCCTCAAGTTCGGCCGTGGCGTTCAATCACATTTTAACATGCCGCAGGACCACTCTCTTCTGGCTATCACAACTCGTTCTCTGATTACGCTTTCACCGCTAACTACTACAGCTACCACAAGGGTTTCTTTAATCATTGAACATACGCGTTAGTCGTCGGCATGGAGATGTACCACCAGGCATCAAAGTGGGTGCATCCACGTTAAACTGCCAGATAGCTGCCAGACATCAATATACATTGTGCAAACTCTCTTGTATCAATGTACAGTAAACAATCAGTTACTTCTATAGGGCAAGCTTTACTTTCGTGTTATTCCGATTCCTATGACAGAGAGATCAACCATGTTTTTTTAACGACTAAGCAAACATTTGTCACAAGTTTGTACCCCAAATATTACAGATAAGCACACAAACCTCCACCGAGAAAGCTCATTGCAGAGCACAGTAACGTACTGTCACGATTCAATTTCTTTGTATCAGAAGTCTTGTTGTTGGCTAAAATATTGAGCTTTGTCGATTAGTTCAGAAAGCAATTTTAAATTTATGTTCATACGCTGTCGCGAGTAGCAACTTAGTGAACTACCTATGTTCACAGAGTTCAAACTGCACAAAATGTGTAATCGTTAAAGGCACACCTTGAAAGGATGCCCATTACAAGTTAACACAACGGAAGCAGCTGTCGACAGCTCCGAGAAATAACCATAGTGATGAAATCCCAAAATATCTACACCGAACATTGAAATATTTTATATAGCGATCAATGAGACACACCACAAACCCTCAATATTGTGGTCTAGAACGGTGCAATATCAAGAGCAGATCATTTCTTTACGGAGAAACCTTTAAAAACTTCATGAAATCTCAGCCGTTACTACGCGGTGTAATACGCACTGCTAAAATAGCATGCATTTAACTGTAATATGTGTGCGAAACTTGTGAGGTATCATGAAGGGAGGTTACCAGAGTGACAAACACTCGCGATCGTAATGCCTAAAGAGGATGGAGTGAGTGGGAGGCGGGGGGGAGGGGACATGATGATTGGCTTTGCGAGAACTTAACAACGCCCCGCTTCACAGAAGCATTTCAATTTGCCGAGTCACGTTGTACGAGCTGTGAGGTCTTATGTGCAAGCAGTTGCACAGCATTGGAAGCTGAGAAACAAGCGTTGGTTAAGTTTATGAACTGAATGTGACCTTTATTCGAAGACACACACATGAAATAATACTTGCAGCAGGTTACGCTTGATGTGATAAGTGTTCCTCAGCCTTGAATTTTCTCTCCACGTTTCAAAATGGTTCATCCTCTTACGCCATGCACACTGTGTTTCACCACTGTATTGACAGCTGGCGCCGCACATCCTGTACAGCTTATTGCAGAAATACTGAGAGCCTGTGCATCGATTGCGCACGTGTCGCTCCTGCGCGCAACCATTCACCAAGCGCTGCCACGTAGAACGCCAACGTTCAACTTAATTGGCGAACTCAGCAATCTCCCAGCTCTGATTGTACTCATAATTGAGCAATTAGTGCAGGATACAAGGACACAAGAAGGTCTTCCCGTTCTTTCTGGTGCCTGTGCGTTTTTCTCTACTTGTTTATTTATGACTTCCTACAAACTCGTCCAAATTTCAGTTCTAGTAGACGTATTCTAATGGCTTCAGCTATGCAGGGAGCAACTTTGACACTTTAATTACTGCTTTTAGTTTCCTCTTTTGTAGAAGTAAAATCGCCGTAACCCTCACAAGATTAATTAAAGAGGCACAAAAGTGAAGCTCTTGGTTTTTATTATCGCTCCGGAAAAGTTATGGGACCTTTGAAAGCTTGTGAATGCTCGAGCTCCCAATCGACTTCGATGTTTTGTAAAACGCATAGCGCGCTTTGTGTCCTGTGTTACCATTGCGGTTCATCTTATCCTGTTGTCATACGGGAAGAAATGTATAGGGCAAACAAGAAGGTACTGGAACGATCGTTGAAGAGAGCATCGCAACAATGTTGACAACTCGGCTCAAGGCCACGTTGCAATCCACTGGTGTGACTATGACTGCGTGCTCCTGCTCAAGCGTTGTGATGAATTTAGTGTGCACCGCTCGCAGCTTATGCGAACGATTATTGAAGCGTGCCACATCAGACAGTTTGATTGCTTCAGCAGAGCTTCAACTTGGGCTAATTGTTACTGACTAACAAATAAAGGGGACAAGACAAGTGGTGCGCAAACTTTCCACTGTTTATTTTCGCAAAAGCACGTCAAGGACATACACGAAACATTGATGATAGCAAAGGACTCAGTCACAACGCGATATTCATGAAAGCAAGTCAATTTCAAGCCCTCCTGTTAGGCGTGTGTAGTCATAACTAATCTAACGGTTGTCAATGAAGTTAAAGGCGATCTCACTGGGGGCAGTGGAAGGAGAGCTCACGTGGCAATGGGATTTTAACATGAAATATGCCTCCATGATTTCGCCTGTTCTTTTTGCGCTGCGATGCGCCAGCTTCTGCGTTTGATTAAAGGTGGGCTCACATCCACATCTTGCGCAATGTGTGGCTAAGTGCCCTGGTGATTGCAGCATCTTTGTCGCGTACCTATGTTCTCTTAACCTTATACTTATGCAACGCCCGGTGTGCCTTATATGGGATTTTCCGCACGTGGAGGGAATTTTAGATGCGAAGTATCTTAAGGCGGAGCTCAATCCGGTGGTGGTGGTGGTGGTGGTGTGTGGCGTGACCACCCTTTCTGCGCATGCGCATACCCTCTCCGCACACCTCCTCTCCACTCACCCTCTCCCCTTCCCATCTCCCCTTTCCCTCTCCTATACCCCTCTCCTATACCCCTCTCCCTCCCCCTTTCCACTCTTCCTCTGAAACGCGGGCTAGACATGCCGAAATTCTCTCCTGCGCAACGCCGCGGTGAGCTCGAGGGCATGCGCGTCCCCTCCCCTTCTCTCTCCTCTCCTACGCTGCCCCCTCTCGCCCGCCTGTCGACCACGTTCCCTGCTCGCCCTGTGACAATTAACGGCGAGGCTAGATGGAAGATACGACGCGCGTAGCGTCCCTCTTCGCGTTCCACGACGCGAGGTCGGTAGCATGCCCAACAAACGCCAACGGAACGCGATCGTGCAAGTGCTCCGGCTTCGCATCGCCTCATGGTCCTCTTTAGCGGGAGATGGTGTAATTTTTGTACACTTCGCCCCTGTCACATGGAACATATTTTTAGGGGCGAAGCTCCTTAAAGTGGCACCCGTTCGTCCCTCGTAGAGCGTAACCACTCTTAACGATAGTACCAGATCTTGACCTCCAAGGTGATGCCGGGGGGAAGACTTCTCCTGTGCGTTGTTGAACAATAAAAAATTCGCAGCGTGCGGGTTAACTAAAAGCCGAATTCTTCTGTCTCTCATTCCCCATTAGCAGTCATTGGCCTGTTCCAGTAGGTAACGTTAGTAGAAGTAGCAGTGTAAGTGTTAGCTAAAAGCTGACTTCTTCTGTCTCTCATTCCCATTAGCAGCCATTGTTTACCTCCAAGGTAGTGCCTGGTGAGATTTCTCCTGTGCGTGCTTACACAATAAAAATTTTGTTCAAAACGCCTATGATTGATGAAATAAACCAACGAAAGACGCCAGATGTTTTCTAAATGCAAAACGAAAAGACGCCAGATGTTTCTAAAGCAAAACGAAAAGACGCCAGCTGCTTAACGAAAGACACCAGATGTTTTCTAAAGCAATGGTTTTCTAAACAATGAAAATTCGCAGCGTACATGTAAAATTAAAGTGAGCTGCAAGTCGTCATAACTCTGATCGAACCTTTAGTATAAACGCGCCCGATCTCACGTCGGTGATAATGTACTGGACAGAATTCACGGAAGATTCACGGTTTACCGATGAACCTCCGCAGCTTCGCCCACTCATCATCATTCACTCCGTGGGTATGCTGTGATTTTTTTACAAGCTTAACAGTGCACTTTTTCGTTTCATCACTTGTCCTGTCCCCTCTTTTTGTTAGTCCTTCGTGCATTTAATGAGCGCAACAAAATCAGAATTCGATGGCTTGTGTTTAAGTTCCCCATCACCTGGGCTATTGCAAAAGAAAATATTGTGCATCTCAATCAATTTTAAACTTTATCCATGTCCTCGCACATAACCAACTCGTGGCAAGTGATTTGCTTTATTGCGATAGCGATTATATGGACAGTCTCGGCCGAATTTTGCCGTCGCCATCGCCGCCGTCATGCACCGTATATATATATGTATGTATTTATATATCAAAATCCCAAAGAAAGATAATTCAGAAAAATGCTTCCGAAGCGCGGTATCGAACCAGCGACCTATCCTTCCGCAGCGCGTGGCGCTAACCACCACGCCAGAAAGCGCAGATCCTTCAGGTAGCTAACGGTAGCTTCAGGTAGCGTTATATACACACCCTTTACCGCTGGCAGGACTCAGAGACGGGAGGAGCTTATAAGTGTTTCTTCAATACCAGCGAGATGGCGCGAGGAGCGCGACGGGCGGATTTAAAACTCGTTGGCGAGCTCACTCGCTTCTTCTTATATTTGCGCAGGGAGAACCTTGCCCTTGCGCTGTCTGCTCGCGCGGTTATCTCGTGGTGAGGGGAAGAGGGGTGTTTCGAGCTTTCACCGTGATGTCCGCGCTCATGTTACGGCGCGTACGAAAGTCACTCGAGCTGAAGGGACGCCGCTAAACGAACAAACAGAACATGAGCGCGAACTATCAAGTGTCACAGCTCGACACTTGAAGCACGCTAGTTTCCTTCGCTGCTTCGGCCGCCTTTGCAACAGGAGCGCTGTTCAAACTGAGAGTATCCACCGGCGAGCCTCACTTCCTATAGCATTAGTTTCTTGCTATCGAATATGTGCATATGTGCATCCGTGTGTGTGTGTGTGTGTGTGTGTGTGTGTGTGTGTGTGTGTGTGTGTGTGTGTGTGTGTGTGTGTGTGTGTGTGTGTGTGTGTGTGTGTGTGTGTGTGTGTGTGTGTGTGTGTGTGTGTGTGTGTGTGTGTGTGTGTGTGTGTGTGTGTGTGTGTGTGTGATTCTCGCTTCGCTATTAGATGTTGTTGAACGTCAGCGCAGTGTGTGCTTTTCATCGTTAGTACTTGTTTCCAGCGCTGTTCTTACATTTAGTATTTACTCACATACGACCACTGCTGGCTGACCGCTGGCACTGTCGGCACTGTGAGATTATGTTGGTCATGCGCTCTTATGACAATGTAACAAGATAATAAGCGTCTACTACTATACCTCGTCTTCACTATGTCAAATACAACGCAAACATCGACCGTTTCACTTAGAGAAATTCGCCAGAGTGAATTTCTCAACATATTGAGGTTCTGCCCTAAGAAGACGAATGATTTCATTAAATGCGAAACGTTTCTTAAGCAAAGCTATTTTGACCATTCCTATCTATCTATCTATCTATCTATCTATCTATCTATCTATCTATCTATCTATCTATCTATCTATCTATCTATCTATCTATCTATCTATCTATCTATCTATCTATCTATCTATCTATCTATCTATCTATCAGACGCCCATGTCTGGGCACTCTCGTGGTCGTCTCCTTAACATGGTGTTTACCGAAATCGGCACAGGATCACTTCAGTGCATCACGACCACGATAGACAGCAGGTAATGACATAAATAACGTGACTTCTCTCTCGCGTACATTGTGCAATCCTTTCCACCAGTTACGTGTGGCACATACCCGCATGCCTGTGGTATACCCGCATGCCTCTGGTATGCCTGTATACGCTATTCGTGATTCACAGTCCATATCAAGGCAGACTTTGGAAATCTTAGCGAGACAGTGTGAAATAGCCCGTGTCGTGGAAAGGAGCCCGTGTCGTCGTTGTCGATGGGGGAAATATTCCTATGGAAGCAAAGAATAAAAATTACTGCTCGGGCCGGAATGAAACCCCAGGCATAATGCATGGCAGTCGAGTATTCTACCACAAAGCCACCAGTGCTTCAAACTGCTTTAGAAAAAATCCGCTGCAAGGTCAGGACAGCGCCTACCGCGGTTGCAGAGTTGGCTATCAGACTTTATATCAATGCAAAAAACATTACATATGTGCACCTACGGCTGCGTAATCTACAGGGTGTCCCAGCTATCACGCAGCACGATTTAAAAAAAGAGGTACGGCGTTACGCGAATCAAACCTACAGCATATTGTTCCTAGTACACTAGTACCCACTGCTATTTTTTTCGTTAATGAGGTTTAATTAATTAGTCATAATTATATTTCGAACTCGACAAGTACTCGCTTAATTGTCAAAATGTCAATGAGGCGTATGTAGGCATGTTCAAACGGCATCTAACTGCGCTACTTTCAACAACGTGCTAATTGCGCGCTCATTTTTTCCGCATGATCAAGAAAGCCCGCGAAATATGAAAAGTGACCCGTGACTAGAGTGTTGCGCGCGTCGGGAACCAGCGCCCTCAAACAGGCTCCCTATGAGGCAGACATTATCAAGGAAAAAATGCAGAAAAAACTCCCCGGCCTAGAAACACACCGCTTGGTTTTGCAGAGTCAGGCCGTAATCGGAACACCTGCCGCGTTATCACTAAGAACAGTCGCCCGTGAGATATGGATGATTGCGGCGTACTATAGAAGGGATTGAATTCCAGCGAAATTGCATGCATATCGCTGGCGCCCGACCTGTACCCTTGCCAAAATGGGGAACGCTGTCTTTCGCAACAGGCAACAGGCAAAGCGGTTGTTTGCAGTAAGCTTATTTGAGGGCGCTGGTTTCCTTTGCGGGTGGGAGCGTAGTCACGTGTTATTTTTCATATTTAGCGGGCTTTCTTTATCAGCCGGAAAAAACGAGCGCGCAATTAGCACGTTGTTGAAAGTAGCGCAGTTAGGCGCCATTTGAACATGCCTACATACGCCTCATTGACATTTTGATAATTAGGCGAGTACTTGTCGAGTTAGAAATATAATTATGACTAATTAATTAAACCTCATTAACGAAAAAAATAGCAGTTGCTACTCTAGTGTACTAGGAACAATATGCTGTAGGTTTGATTCGCGTAACGCCGTTCCTCTTTTTTTAAATCGTGCTGCGTGATAGCTGGGACACCCTATAGTCAATCGTTGCGCCTAACAATAGATATGCACATCATCCAACCGTAGCGTGCACTTCATGGAGCTAAAGCTGACGTCTCTGCTCTGACGTGACTTCCGATGTCTCGTTGTACCATGACCTACCCTTTCTACGCCACTGTACTCGGCTTTCCCGGTGAGCCCACGACATTCGCAAAACTACTCAGTTTATACAGATACGTTGATTCACGTCGTAAAGCTTCGCTCAAAGGGAGAATTTGGTAGAAACTGCTGCATGCTCAGTGCTTCGCATAACATAAATTCCCACATTTTTGAAAGAGATTCAGCGCTAAAGTTTAGGCATAATCACACCGGAAGACATGACGGGACGGGCGCCGGTCATGCTTTCCTGTGTGATTCTGTCTAAACTTTAGCGCTGAATATCTTTCAAAAATGTGGGAATTTATCTTATGCGAAGCACTGAGCGCGCTTCGCATAAAAATTTTCCTCAACCGGACTCACTCGAACTCAAACTCACCAAAATATTACTCACCCAAGGTCACTAAAACTCAGACTCACGGCTTCATCTGAGTCTGAGTGATCCTGAGTGAGTCGACTCATAAGTTAGTTCGCCGACCTATGTGCATTACTCCTGACGTTTCGACTGAATGATATGTTGTTGTTTTTTTCATATCTATGAAAGGCGTATAGAGTGCTTGGTTACATTCTTTGAATTTTTCTATCACCTCAATGATAGTGGGAATACGATGTGTTGTCGAGTAGGCTTTACGCAGTGCTGCTCGATCCTTTGGATGATCGGATTCCAGGCTTTCATAATTCTATTAGCGATTACATTTGTGAATACCCTGTAGGCAACAAACAGCAAGCTGGTAGTGCCCTAAGTTTTTCAGTGCTTGACGTCCCTTTTCTGGTAGATTTAGCCTACGTTTGCGCTGCGAAGCGAGCAGGGAAATTATCACGATAAATTGCTCTTCTAAATCTAAATCTGGTTGCCGGTGGTGACACCGTTGGGCCCGAAATCTTTCCATCATCGCAAAATTTTAAACAGCAACATTTTGTCGGGGTCAGCTTGACGCTAAACCTTTCTTATTTCTAATCTTACAGGGAAAACCTGGTGATGGCCGTGTTTCCATGAGACGTACTTTTCAAGTTGTTTATATAGGTACTTTGCACGAGGCTAGCAGAACAGCGCTTTGTCTTTCATTTATGTTATCCTAGCAAGATATTTTGCCGAGGTTTCAGTGAATTTCTGGGCATTTTTGACCGTTAGCGCTTTAGTTCTTTTATAAAAGAGCTCCGTGACCTTCTTTATATAGACTACACAGTGATTTGCTCCTATTCTTCCACAAAAGTAAGCACGATCGTAACGACTACCTCAGTTTAGGTTTATTACAACAGTGAATATGTACCAAAGAATCAGTGCGGCTCTCTGCTCGTCGTCCTTATTGGTGTGGATGCAACTGCCACTCTCAGTAATATTATTGTACATTCGCATTGGCAATGCCACTTTCTGTAGGTGAGATTATCAATACGTTAACGAGGAATAAGACAGAAAAGAGGCCACATTTTCCCAATAAGTTTCGCACAGTACTGTTTCTTTTTCGTCGACAATAACTAAAAACTGCTTGCGCAAAATGCGCTCGCATAATAGTTGGCTTCGTAATAGAGCAGCTGGCTCGTAGTAGACGTCAACAGTTCCCTTTCGAGTGGAAGGAACAGTGCCTCACCACCGTCGTCCGCGTTTTTGCTGACACAATTTTGAATATTTATAGCTGAATTAGTACAGCATAGGCATCTCCTGCGGTCATTGGTACGAGTGCGAAAACGAATGTGCACCGCGACGATGAAATTCGAAAAACAACAAGAAAACGAACAAACAGCACAATAATTTTATCCCAATGCGTGGATTGAATGACGTTATTCCTCTTTGACACGAAGCATTTTTGCTCAGGCGGCCGGTGCAGTGTTTTTCTTTTATTTGTGACAGTCAAATCGCCACTGTCACAGGCAAATGGGTTGTTCTTACTGTACGTAGTAAAAGTGACTCAAACATACCGCGGGTATTTGGCCAATGGGATGGAGTACGCACTCGTGCTTAAAATAATTCCTTTTCTCCGTCGTTTACCATTTGCACCGTCTATTGTTCGCCGACTGCGAAGAGCTGGAAGAAATATTTAGTTTTTTTATTCGAAAGCGCCCTATCACAAACACCGCAAGGCCATGTGGCCATTAGGCCGTGCACCATGATTCGCAACATAAATAAAGAAGTGAGCGACACCAGCTGTGGTAGCTTTGCGGCTGAAGTGTTTCACAGCTAAGATCGATAATTGAGGTTCCATTAACGGCCGCAGCAGCTGCATTTTGATGGCGGGATAATGCGAGCACACTGGTGTACTTAGATTGATGTGCACTGTAATTTAACTAGTAGAACTTTACACCCCAAAATTTGGATGTAGTTTTGAGGGACGCCGTAGTGGAGGTCTCCGGAAATTTCGACTACCTGGGATTCTTTAACGCGCACCTAAATTTGAGTACACGGGCCCCAAGCATTTTCACCTGCGCCGAAAATTCTGCCGCCACGGCCGCGATTTGATCCCGTGACCTTCGGGTCAGCAATCAAGCACAATAAGCACTAGACCGCCATGGCGGGTGATGTGCATGTTAAGGAGCCCTAGGCGATCAAAATTAATTGGGAGTCCCCCAGTAACACTTGCCTGATCATCATATCGTGGTTTTGTCGCGTAAGATCTCTAGAATTTGAGGGTCACATTAATGTCAATTCAATGAATGTAGCGACTTAGAGAACTTAGAAACAAAGCATATCTAAAAATTGTGTAGCCATTCAGCTCGGTGATAGTGGATGGCCAGAGAAATGTTTAGCACACGACACAGAAGTGGTTCTGAATTTTCGAGAAACTTACGAATAAATTTGTAGGTGTTTTTGCAAAGCAGTTTCAAGCACCGGCATGGCTCTGGGGTAGAATACTCGGCTCCGACGCAGAGACCCCAGGTTCCCACCCCGTTCCATCACGGATATTTGTTCTTATTTCGCTTTTTATTTTTTATTTCGCGCGATAGCGGTTACGGGCACCGGCGGCGGCGGACAACTACGGCGCCCAAAACGGCCGTTGTTGTGATCTCATGCATAACACATTTTGCTGTACAATGTAAACACTAGGGAAGCAGTCAGGGCTGCGAATATGCCAATATGCCTGTTGTCAAACAGCACAGACCGGTGTCCCATCGCGGGGCTGGCTGCCGCTATTACCATACCAGCGCACCATTTACTTCTTCCACACATCTCTAGCCCACGGAAACGGCGCTCATTAGGCTATTGCTTCGGTAGATTAGTTTAGATGTTCGCCGAAGCTTATGTCTCTCGATAAACTTCAAACTTGCCAGCTTTGTACAACACATACTGTTAATTTTGTTTTGTTTTTCATATTATCTTTCATAACGGTTCTATCAGAAAGGAAACGTGCATTCTTCTTCTCTCTTCATTACACTTTATCCGCGCCTCTCCCCTTACCTAGGCGCCGTTTTCTCTTCATCATCATAGCTGTTAACTCTAGGAACAATTCTGGTGACCATTAGAATTGTTTCCGTACTTTTTCGCTGATATCATACCAAGTAAATCTGAATCGCCTTTAACATACCTATAAAAGCGGTAACTTTCTATTCTTGCATGCCAACTGCTGAAGAGAGTATTTCAATTACCCTAGGCACCAGAAGAGAAACTTGGGCTAGTTGGTGGTTCATCATTTCGATGGAAAAACAGCGCTAAAAACGGACAAGGACCAAGGAGGACACGACACAGGAAGACACAAGGACCAAAGAAGACACGACACACTTGACACCCTATGCGCCAAAAAGGGGAGCACGCAGGGCCAGAATGTCAAACGTTGAGAGATTTTGTTCCCAAAAGATCGCCGAAGAGGATACAAGTGGACGACAGAAGAGCCGAATGCACGGCGAAGACGTGGACGTTGCTTTCTCTGCCTTCAGCACTGTCGGTGTGTGCGTGTTTGAAAGAAGTGCAGAGAAAAAGTTTCGAGCAGCTTTACTGATTGACGTTGTGAAAGCTGGTTAAACAGGCATCACATTGCTAGGCATGATGGTCTGCATCGGTACAAACGAGGCGATGTGAGGCGATGCAAGGCAAACATTCTAGAAGGAATGCGAGGTGCGTAGAGTAGGAGCGCCAATCGCGCTCCGGCTCTCTCCTGTCCACACCACCTGCTTCGATCCCGCCATAGCTTCGCCTTTGCTCTTCTCTTCAGGCAGCTTCACCCTTTCCACGCCTCCACCCTTTGCCTACTTGGATCAACTCCGTAAATTAGGCTCTTCTCTCTCACCCTCTAAGCTTTAGTTATGTTCTTCCTCTCGTCAGGCTTCGCTCCGGCAGCTGGGCTAGAAAGTTTGGACGACGATCCCCAGGGATTTATTTCGGCATTAAAGGGACACTAAAGAGAAACAATGAATTGGTTTAGATTGATAACGTGTGCTCGGAGAACTCTTGTGTAGTTTATTTCACCACCATAGGTTTATTATTAGAGGAGAAAACCAACTTGAAAGTTTCATTTTTAAATTTCGCGCCGAACTTTGTAATTCGTGACGTAAAACATTTCAAACAGCATTTAACGTATTTTGGCGTCACTGGCTCGGCAGAATTTCCACAAACTCGTTTTATCAAGTCTCCGGCCCCCTGAGAGGACAATGTACTTCGATTTAACCGATTAGGAACTACGTTGGCCCAAGCAGGCGCCGTCAAAAATAGGTGACGTCACGGCAAATGGTGCGGGAATTCCAAGGTGGCGTCGCCACCTGTATTTAGTTTTTGCGCGTTTTCTCGCTTATTAAGCGTCTTCTCGCAGCAGGCGTGGTGTTTTTGGTATCGTGGAAGACTACTAATGCGAAAAAAATCGTTTTGCTCTTTAGTGTCCCTTTAATAGCTGTACTGTTAAAAAAAAAACCCGCACCTCACCGAAGGGGATCGTGAGGAAATGCGAATGCATTTGGGTGCACCCAATGAGTGTGCGATTAATAATGCAGAGATACGAGAGTGTGCACGTAGAGGCCTAATGCTCGAGTTGCATTGTGTTACACTTCGTCCTAGTGGTATCGCTGCCGCGAGAGATTCGACTTCACCGACTTCCATCGCTACCAAGACACCAAAGCGCGCACTCCCTGCATGATATATATAGGTCCGAGCGCGTTTTGCTCTTTAGTGTCCCTTTAACAGCTGTACTGTTAAAAAAAAAACCCGCACCTCACCGAAGGGGATCGTGAGGAAATGCGAATGCATTTGGGTGCACCCAATGAGTGTGCGATTAATAATGCAGAGATACGAGAGTGTGCACGTAGAGGCCTAATGCTCGAGTTGCATTGTGTTACACTTCGTCCTAGTGGTATCGCTGCCGCGAGAGATTCGACTTCACCGACTTCCATCGCTACCAAGACACCAAAGCGCGCACTCCCTGCATGATATATATATAGGTCCGAGCGCGTTTTGCTCTTTAGTGTCCCTTTAACAGCTGTACTGTTAAAAAAAAAAACCGCACCTCACCGAAGGGGATCGTGAGGAAATGCGAATGCATTTGGGTGCACCCAATGAGTGTGCGATTAATAATGCAGAGATACGAGAGTGTGCACGTAGAGGCCTAATGCTCGAGTTGCATTGTGTTACACTTCGTCCTAGTGGTATCGCTGCCGCGAGAGATTCGACTTCACCGACTTCCATCGCTACCAAGACACCAAAGCGCGCACTCCCTGCATGATATATATAGGTCCGAGCGCGTTTTGCTCTTTAGTGTCCCTTTAACAGCTGTACTGTTAAAAAAAAACCCGCACCTCACCGAAGGGGATCGTGAGGAAATGCGAATGCATTTGGGTGCACCCAATGAGTGTGCGATTAATAATGCAGAGATACGAGTGTGTGCACGTAGAGGCCTAATGCTCGAGTTGCATTGTGTTACACTTCGTCCTAGTGGTATCGCTGCCGCGAGAGATTCGACTTCACCGACTTCCATCGCTACCAAGACACCAAAGCGCGCACTCCCTGCATGATATATATATAGGTCCGAGCGCGTTTTGCTCTTTAGTGTCCCTTTAACAGCTGTACTGTTAAAAAAAAAACCGCACCTCACCGAAGGGGATCGTGAGGAAATGCGAATGCATTTGGGTGCACCCAATGAGTGTGCGATTAATAATGCAGAGATACGAGAGTGTGCACGTAGAGGCCTAATGCTCGAGTTGCATTGTGTTACACTTCGTCCTAGTGGTATCGCTGCCGCGAGAGATTCGACTTCACCGACTTCCATCGCTACCAAGACACCAAAGCGCGCACTCACTGCATGATATATATAGGTCCGAGCGCGTTTGCTCTTTAGTGTCCCTTTAACAGCTGTACTGTTAAAAAAAAACCCGCACCTCACCGAAGGGGATCGTGAGGAAATGCGAATGCATTTGGGTGCACCCAATGAGTGTGCGATTAATAATGCAGAAATACGAGAGTGTGCACGTAGAGGCCTAATGCTCGAGTTGCATTGTGTTACACTTCGTCCTAGTGGTATCGCTGCCGCGAGAGATTCGACTTCACCGACTTCCATCGCTACCAAGACACCAAAGCGCGCACTCCCTGCATGATATATATAGGTCCGAGCGCGAAGAGGAGGAGCGCCCGAACTCTCTCTCCGCCGAGCGAGCTCTGCGATGCGAGCGCCCTCACCGGGCACACTCCTCCTCTCCCTTACCCTCCGCTGCTCCGCGATGCGAGCGCCATCACACGCCCGCGCGCTCCTCCTCTCCCTTACCCTCCGCCACTCACCACCTCCTCTGGTTGCTAGGCGCGACGCAGCTGTTGCTAGGGGCGAGAAGGAGCGCGCGCGGAGAGATCTGTGCGCACACCGGCCAGGGACGCAGGACAACCCCCGACTAAGAAATACATTCGCATTTAAAACTCGAAGGGCAGAGGAAGGAAAGACGAGAACCTGCGCATTGAGCATGAAAAGGACGAGCACTTTAGAGCGTAGTTCTTGAGCGTTCATATGTGGGTTTAGCGTTGTCCCTCGTTGTCTCTCGCCGTAACCAATGCGAACGAACGTAGCGAAAGATCTCCTGGCTCGTGCGCCTTGAACCACGCTACCCTCTTCTTTTCATGCCCTACAGTTCGCACCGCCGAAAGAGAAATAAAGAAAAAATCAATAAACGATAAAAAAGGAAATAAAATGAAAATTAGAATAAATAAAAGAAACGTGCCATAAATTATTTAAATAAAGTAATAACAAATGCTTGCAACTCTACGAGCATTGTTAACCTTGCAAGCCCGAATAATTTTGTACCTTCCTGAAATTTGCCTGCACGTGCATCAAGGCGGTCATGAAATTAAAGTACTCCATCACGAGTGACCGCAACGTGCGGGGTGTTTATCGCTGCAAAGAAACTGTAGCGACCACAATTTGGCCATATTGAGTGGCAAAATCGAACTGGGCGAATGTCCCTCTAGAGTAGCCTAGAGGTGCTTACTGCATTCAGTCCCTACTGAGAGCGAGGATGAATGGCGAAGGGCCCCATGGAAATGAGCATAAAAGAAAATCCTGCAGATACAACGTATTGTGGGAATTCATTCAACAAAACACGTTGTGAGACTAGTTGGTGATGCATACTTTTCTTTTTGAAAGATATTCAGCGCTAAAGTTTAGACAGAATCACACAGGAAAGCATGATGGGCGCCCGTCCTGTCATGTCTTCCGGTGTGATTCTGTCTAAACTTTAGCGCTGAATGTCTTTCAAAAATGTGGAAATTCATTTCATGCGAAGCACTGAGCGTGCAGCAGCTTCTACCGAATTTTTCCTTTGAGCGAAGCTTTACGAGGTGAATCGACGTATCTGTGTAAACTGAGTAGTTTTGCGCATGTCGTGGGCTCACCGGACAAGACGAGTGCACTGGCGTATAAAGGGTAGGTCATGGTCCAACGAGACGTCGGAAGTCACGTTAGAGCAGAGACGTCAGCTTTAGCTCCATGAAGTGCACGGTACGGTTGGATGATGTGCATATCTATTGTTAGGCGCAACGATTGATTATAGATTACGCAGCCGTAGGTGCACATATGTAATGTTTTGTGCATTGATATAAAGTCTGATAGCCAACTCTGCAACCGCGATAGGCGCTGTCCTGACACAGCACTTGTAGAGGGTCTTTTTCTAAAGCGGTTTGAAGGACTGGTGGCTCTATGGTAGAATACACGACTGCCATGCAGAATGCCTGGGTTCCATTCCGGCCCGAGCGGCAATTTTTATTCTTTGCTTCGATAGGAATATTTCTCCCATCGACAACGACGACACGAGCTGCTTTCCACCACGCGGGCTACTTCACACTGTCGCGCTAAGATTTCCAAAGTCTACGTTAATATGGACTGCGAATCATCAATGGCGTATACAGGCATACCACAGGCATGCGGGTATGTGCCACACGTAACTGGTGGAAAGGATTCCACGATGTACGCAACAGGGAAGTCACGTTATTTATGTCAATACCTGCTGCTTATGGTGGTCGTCATACATTGAAGTCCTCCTTTGCCGATTTTGGTAAACACCAAGTTAAGGAGACGACCACGAGAGTGCCCAGACGTGGGCGTCTGATAGATAGATAGATAGATAGATAGATAGATAGATAGATAGATAGATAGATAGATAGATAGATAGATAGATAGATAGATAGATAGATAGATAGATAGATAGATAGATAGATAGACAGACAGACAGACAGACAGACAGACAGACAGACAGACAGACAGACAGACAGACAGACAGATAGATAGATAGACAGACAGACAGACAGACAGACAGACAGATAGATAGATAGATAGATAGATAGATAGATAGATAGATAGATAGATAGATAGATAGATAGATAGATAGATAGATAGATAGATAGATAGATAGATAGATAGATAGATAGATAGATAGATAGATAGATAGATAGATAGATAGATAGATAGATAGATAGATAGATACGGTCAAGTAGCTTTGGGTCGTTAAGAAATGTTTCGAATTTAATAGAATAATTCGTCTTCTTAGGGCAGAACATCAATACGTTGAGAAATTCACTCTGGCGAGCGAATTCCCCTAAGGGAAACGGTCGAAGCTTCTGCGGTGCATTTGATGTAGTGAAGACGAGGTATAGTAGTAGAAGCGTATTATCTTGTTAGATTGTCATAAGAGCGCATGACCGACATAACCTCGCAGTGCCGACAGTGCCAGCGGTCAGCGAGCAGTGGTCGTATGTGAGTAAATCCTAAATGGAAGAACAGCGCTAGAAACAAGTACTCGCGATGAAGAGCACACACACTGCGCTGACGTTCAACAACATCTAATCGCGAAGCGAGAAACACACACACACACACACGCATGCACATGTGGTATAGAGGCATACGTAGAAAAAGCGGCGGTTGTGAAAAACGTCGATGACAAGAAAAAGAAAGCACTTGCCACGAGTAGGTTATGTGCGAGGACAAAGATATGCGCAATATTTTTTTTTTTGCAATAGCGCAGATGATGGGGAACATATTACATGCCATCGAATTCTGATGTTGTTGCGGTCATTGAAATGCACGAAGGACCAAAGAAAAGAGGGGACAGGACAAGTGATGAAACGAAAAAGGGCACTGTTATGCATGTAAAAAAATATGTTGCATGTGACAGGGGCGAAGTGTATAAAATTTCTTTCACGAGCGGAAAATGCCATATAGGGCCCACCGGGCGTTGCATAGGTATAAGGTTAAGGGAACATAGGTACGCCACAAAGATGCTGCAATCACCAGGGCACTTAGCCACACATTGCACAAGATGTGGACGTGAGCCCACTTTTAATGAAACGCAGGAGCTGGCGCACCGCAGCGCAAAAAGAACACGCGAAATCATGGAGGCATATTTCATGTTAAAATCCCATTGCCACGTGAGCTCTCCTTCCATTGCCCCCAGTGAGGCCGCCTTTAACTTCATTGACAACCGTTAGATTAGTTACGACTACACACGCGGAAAACGAGCGCTTGAAACTGACTTGCTTTCATGACTATCACGTTGTGACGTAGTCCTTTGCTATCATCAATGTTTTGTGTATATCTCTGACGTGCTTTTGCAAAAATAAACCGTGGAAAATTTGCGCACCACTTGTCTTGTCCCCTTTTTTCGTTAGTCAGCAACAATTAGCCCAAGTTGAAGCCTTGCTGAAGCAATCGAACTTTCTGATGTGACACGCTTCAATAATCTTTCGCATAAGCTGCGAGCGGTGCACACTTAATTCATCACAACGCTTGAGCAGGAGCACGCAATCATAGCCACACCGGTGGATTCCAACGTGGCCTTGAGCCATCTTGTCAACATTGTTGCTATGCTCTCTTAAACGATCGTCCTAGCACCCTCCTGTTTGCCCTATATATTTCTTCCCGTATAACAACAGGATAAGAGGAACCGCAATGGTAGCGTAGGACACATAGCGCGCTCTGTGTTTCACAAAGCATCGAAGTCGATTGGGAGCTCGCGCATTCACAAGCTTACAAAGGTCGCGTAACTTTTCCGGAGAGACAATAAAAACCAACAGCTTCACTTTTGTGCCCCTTTTATTAATCTTCTGAGGTTTAAGGCGATTTTACTTCTACAAAAGAGGAAACTAAAAGCAGTAATTACAGAGTCAAAGTTGCTCTCTGCATAGCTGAAGCCATTAGAATACGCCTACAAGAACTGAAATTTGGTCGAGTTTGTAGGAATTCATAATTCAACAAATAGAGAAAAACGCAGAGGCACCAGAAGGAACGGGAAGACCTTCTTGTGTCCTTGTATCTTGCACTAATAGCCCATTTATGAGTACAATAAGAGGTGGGAGATTGCTGAGTTCGCCATTTAAGCTGAACGTTGGCGTTCTACGTGGCAGCGCTTGGTGAATGGTTGCGCGCAGGAGCGACACGTGCGCAACCGATGCACAGGAATTCAGTGTTTCTGCAATAAGCTGTATAGGATGTGCGGCGCCAGCTGTCAATACAGTGGTGAAACACAGTGTGCATGGCGTAAGAGGATGAACCATTTTGAAACGTGGAGAGAAAATTCAAGGCTGAGGAACACTTATCACATCAGCGTGACCTGCTGCAAGTATTATTTCATGTGTGTGTGTGTCTTCGAATAAAGGTCACATTCAGTTCATAAACTTAACCAACGCTTGTTTCTCAGCTTCCAATGCTGTGAAACTGCTTGCGCATAAGACCTCACAGCTCGTACAACGTGACTGGGCAAATTGAAATGCTTCTGTGAAGCGGGGTGTTGTGAAGTTCTCGCAACGTCAATCATCATCCCCTCCCTCCCACTCACTCCATCCTCTTTATGCACTACGATCGCGAGTGTTTGCCACTCTGGTAGCCTCCCCTCATGATACCGCACAAGTTTCGCACACATATTAAAGTTAAATGCATCCTATTTTAGCAGTCCTTATTACACTGCGTAGTAACGGCTGAGATTTCATCAAGATTTTTAAAGGTTTCTTCGTAAAGAAATGGTCTGCTCTTTATATTGCACCATTTTATATCACAATATTGAGGGGTTGTGGTGTGTCTCATTGATCGCGATATAAAATATTTCAACGTTCGGTGTAGACATTTTGGGATTTGATCACCGTGGTTATTTCTCGGAGCTGTCGACAGCTGCTTCCGTTTTCGTAACTTGTAAGCGGCATCCTCTCAAGGTGTGCCTTTAAGGATTACACATTTTGTGCAGTTTGAAGTCTGTAAACATAAGAAACACTTAGAACAAATGATAGTTCTCTAAATTGCTACTCGCGACAGCGTATGAACATAAATTTAAAATTGCATTCTGAACTAATCGACAAAGCTCAATATTTTAGCCAACAACAAGCCTTCTGATACAAAGAAATTGAATCGTGACAGTATATTACTGTGCTCTGCAATGAGCTTTCTCGGTGCAGCTTTGTGTGCTTACCTGTAATATTGGGGGTACAAACTTGTGACAAATGTTTGCTTAGTCGTTAAAAAAACATGGTTGATCCCTCCGTCATAGGAATCGGAATAACACGAAAGTAAAACGTGCCCTTATAGAAGTAACTGATTGTTTACTGTACATTGACATAAGAGAGTTTGCACAATGTATAATAATGTCTGGCAGCTATAGCACCGTTTAACGTGGATGCACTCACTTTGATGCCTGGGGGTACATCTCCATGCCGACGATTAACGCGCATGTTCAATGATTAAACAAACCCTTGTAGTAGCTGTAGTAGTTAGCGATGAAAGCGTAATCACAGAACGAGTTGTGATAGCCACAAGAGCGTGGCATATCGGCTCCGTGCAGAGGTAACTCCGCTGCCCGAGCGAAAGCGTCCCTAGCGGCAAGAAACGCAGATTTGGCGGGATGCTCTCACGCGCTCGCAATGGGTTGAAATCGAGGAACGATGCCTTTTACGATGACTATACCTTTCCTGCTTTTCCCGCTTGGCCAGTGACCAGAGCGACGGTCCGTCTGCGTTATCAACGCGATCACTCAGTCGCAGGTGGTGGACGATAAGAATAACACAGCATAAAATAACGCTCCGCGATTTGCACCCCTGCTCGCTCCACGCTCCCGCTGTGAAGGCGCGAGGTATTTTCGCGGGCAGTTCGTTTTGTGTCAGTTGCGCCGTTCGTAGGACTGTCGAACTCCAGGTATAATTGCTGGGTTGTTGTGTACAATAACACCTACAAGAATTCTCCGGGCACGCGTTTGTACCGGTTTCCATTTAGTGAATATGAACGGAATCGGCGTGAATGGTGGATCGCACTTCTTCGACGACAAAAGTGAGTTTCGCCATGGTAGCAAAACACGAGCAGCGACGATGAACTCGGCTGCACTAGTTAAGTCAGCGCAGCGAATGCAGTGCCATGGCCGTTCGATGGAAATAGTTTTTTTTTCATTCAGCAGCTGTGACAGTGCAGTTGCTGGTGTCGCCAGTTTCAAGCTGCCGCTGAGTTCACTGCCGCGTTAGTCCGAGGGTGATAAGCTGCGATTGTTTAGTGAGCGAGGCCGCCCGCGTTACACGTGCGCAGTTTCGCTCAACGGGCTCGTCACCCCCGTTGTCTTCCTCCAGCTCATGCATTTCATGTTCCCGCGTTCGCCTGAGGATACACAAGATCTGGCGATAAGAAGCACACCAGCTAACGCTACGTTCTCTGAAAGCTGCCAACAATTTGACGTCTTTTGGAAGCAAACGGGAAAGAAAACGCCTCAAGCGAAGCACCGAAGCACGGCACAGTGACTTGCCGCCGCCTGCGTCGTCTGCTCCCTTATCCCGCCAAATCTGCTGTCGTGGCCGCTTTGGCGCTGGAGGCAGCACGCTACTGTGGCGGCTCCTAATGTATGCGCGCTGCCTGTTGGACGCAGAATTTGATCGCTATCCTGCGGCATGTTAAAATGTGATTGAGCACTACGGCCGCACTAGAGGGAAACGCAAAGCGCGCCCTGCCTCCCCAGTAGCCCGGCCGCAATTTTTCTCGGACCGAGCGCGTAAGCGGGGAATGCGGTGTTACAGTCAGGTGAGGCAGGCGCGCGTCCCAGAGATATTTTTGGTTTGATTAGCGTGATGCTATGAGCGAAGCCGACGCTTCTACGACGCTTGCGTTCAGGTTACCACCTCGCGGTATGTTAAGGCGTTGACAAAACTGCACTTCTATTGAAAACGCGCCGAATGAAACGAACGTGTAATGCGTTGCAGGTACTAATCGCGGAAGCCACAGTAATGATGAATTACTTCACTCTGCCGCTCCCAGAGGGCAACACCACCTCGCCGACCGGTATAGTGGTAGTTATAAAAGGCGCGCTTGTAAAGCCTCTAGATTCTGTGACCGTGGCGCAGTGGCAATAAAGGTGAAAAAAACTGTGGCGCAGTGGATAGCGCGCCCGGCATCGGTTGTTGCGGGCCGAGCGGTCGTGGGTTCCATGCCCGTTGACGGAACTTTTTTTCTTTGCCATCTAATCGTGTACATTTTTTCGACGTCATTTCCGTGACGGAAATACGTCACTGATGTCTTGGTTGACCCCGGCATCAAACACTTTCGTGTTAAAAAGGCGATTTCACATTCGTTAAGAAAGTCATCATGCGCCATGGTACACTGGTTAACCTCTCATTTGTGTTGCTGGAATCCTACACATAATTCATCTTTTATTGAGCACATTCGTGGCGATGACGTCTCTTTTTAGGGATATTCATATTTCCTAAACGTTCCCTCGAAAGCTATATATATATTTATATATATATATATATATATATATATATATATATATATATATATATATATATATATATATATATATATATATATATATACACATTCGTATGTTGTGCTTCAGGAACAAATAAAAGCCTTGTGGGGATGCGAAAGTTCAAGTGTGCTTGCGTTATGCGAAGGGCATCATCATCATTATTATCATCATACTATCAACATGACTACGCCAACAGCAGGGAAAAAGCGTCTCCCATTTTTCCCCATTCATCGCAGCGTTCTGCCTCCTGCGCCCACGTTTCTTAACTTCCTAATTGCATCCGCTAACATTAATCTGCCTTCTGCGTAGCTTTCTACCGTCTCCTACCAGTGTTGACTTCTACTGGAATCTTCTCTGTTACTTTAAAGCGACCATCCAACTTCTTGCCTTCTCACTACATTACCTGCCCATGCTAATTTATGCTTCTTCAATTCGACTTAAATGCCCTTAACACGGGCTTGTTCCCTGCCCCATGCTCCTCTGTTCTTGTCCCCTAACGTTACACCGATCACTCTCCTTTGCAACGCTCGCTGCGTTGTCCTCAATTTAAGTTGAACACTTTTTGTAGGCCTCTAGACACCTGCCCCGTTAGGTAAGTACTGTTAAGATACAGCTGTTACATGCTTTGCTCTTGAGGGGTACCGATAAACTGCCATTCATGGTCTAAAATACCGGCCAAATGTACTGCATCCCATTCCTGTTCTTCTAGTTCAGGGATGTCAAACACGCGGGCCGCGGAACGTTCGCTAGCGGCACGACCTGCTGATGACTGTGTTGGTCCCACTAAAAAAAATCTTATTAATCAGTATGTTTATAAGCCATCAAACCACAATTGACCACAAATGAACTTGGCATGCAAGGTAATCCGACATGTATTTCTTCGAACTTTTTAAATGCGAAGCATTTATTAGCGGAACCAAGGCACTTAGAGCGTATCTATCTATCTATCTATCTATCTATCTATCTATCTATCTATCTATCTATCTATCTATCTATCTATCTATCTATCTATCTATCTATCTATCTATCTAATCTATCTATCTATCTATCTTGTCGACTGCGTCTGGGTGCTTTCGTGATCGCATCCTTAACTTGCTCTAGAACAAAATTGGCAAGGTAGGGTAAGAGGATTTGACGAATATGTCGGCCTAGTCGTGACATGAATGGTGTGGAAATAGTGTGGAAACACTTTCCTCCAGACACGTGTGGCACATACCCGTTTACCAGTGCCAGCCGTGTACGGGTATGCGCCACAGGTGATTAACAGTTTATGTCTACCCAGGAACAGTGATGACTCACATTGATAATTTATATGCCAGAGCGTTAAGGAAAACCGACATCGGCAGCGTTGACCCAATGAATGCAACGAGTAAAAATTGGGATGTCAGCAGGAATCGAACCCAAGAATTTTCCGTGGTAGTCAGGTATTCACCACAGAGCCACGCCACCTCTGGAAACTGCTTTGGAAAAACGCCCTCTGGCGGCATGATATCGTTGCAGCGTCAGTTGTGGTTGTGGTGCTGATTTCTGGCTGTGGTGTAAATTTTATAAGAAAGCAATAACCATTACATATGTAATCCTATGATACATGTATAATGCCGGGTTAACGTCAACTGTGGTTCCAGTGCTGGTTTCGCATTCATAGAAATATAATAAACATTACATTTGTATTCGTATGATTCAGCAAGCTATAGTCAAGCGTTGCTCGACCCCGGAGGAATGCTCTGATGAAAGTTACGTATGATATTGGCATCATCGCACTACGAAATGCACATAGTTTCGATAATACTGACGTCTGTGCGCTAACGCTGGTGCTGACGTTACGTCAGGCCATAAATTACCCTTCAAACACCAGTGTAGTCGACGTTCCTGGTCAGCCCACAATGTGCACACAACTACTACACTTACAAAAGCACGTCGATCAACCTGGTAACGCTTAGCTCACTGCCAAAAAAAAATATCGCAGTTTCACCGTAAGGGCGAAGGAATGAATTCGATAGCAACAAATTGTAGTGTTATGCGAAGTGAGGCTGGCAGCTAACTGTGTTACATCCGATCTCGCGTAACTACAAAACGCTGGTGTAAGAGAATACGGCCGCTCCAGGTAGAGATGCTCTATAAGCATAGTCATTTCGCGTTGAGAGCGCCGCACGTAGAAGGGTATACGAGCCGCCCGCTGTGATGGCTGTCGAGAGAGCGCGCGCGCCAGCGATCTCGACCGCGCCCTTAGATTCAAAGTTGCTGCTCGCGCGACAGCCCCCACCCCTCGCGTCTTTTCATGCGTGTTAAAAACGGGTGGGGCGTTTCTTTTCTGCTTGGACTTTAGGCCTCCCGACCGGGGTGATGTTATCGCATGCACCCTCCGAGCGACGGAAATGGGCCGGCTCGTTTGATGTCTGTTTCGGCCGCGTTCGTCGCCTCCGCTCGCGCGCTTTTACCCGCAGTAGAACATACGATGCGTGGGAGGATCTTATCAATTTGGACTTCGCACGGGACATGACGTCGACGGTGAAAACCCGTCGACACTGTCCCTATAATTTTTGTCGCAATAAAATACAGCATAGACAATTGCTAGCCCACTGCTTCGCATGAAATCGATTCCTACAAGGCACGGGATCTCCCGATTTCTTTTCTTGGTTAGCCAGCTCTGCAGCAGAAGCGGAGACCATACCACCGACGTGTAACTCCATACTGCAACGCCATCGCCTAGCTCGCAGGGTGTACCCGCCACCTCACCTCAAGCTTACGGAAGAAGAAACCAGAGCATTCCGAATTTTGGTAAGGAACACGCAGACGCACGGTATCCCGCTACATTGTATCTGCCCGACGTTTCATGCATACCCCGGCCCAAAATGCGACGTTCGCGACACACTGGCACACTTAGTACTCGAGTGCCAAGATGCCGATAGCAAACTCGCAACGACCGCACGCTTCAACCTCCTCGCCGAGACGTGAGAGGCTAAGATCGCCGCACGGGACCTAGACGACCAACGAGGACTTCACCAGGACCCGGGAGGCGATCGCGGCCAGTGGATTCCAAGACTGAGGGACCCTCCCACCTAGGGTGACACTGAGCTTACGAGCTCGGGAACACTGTTTCGGCAAGTTAAATGTTTATTTCATCCCTATCATCTTGCACTGGTGCCATTTTTTTCCAGCTTACACGGTTTTTTGTGACCATATGGCTTCCAGAGCGTGGATACACGTGCAATCGCGTATGTGTTTAAATCTGTTCGTTTCGTTTGGGGGATTATATTAGCCAGTCGCAGAAAGCGTAATAGAGGTCATTGTAAAGTATTACTGGCAACTGGGCCAGTTGGCGCGGTTGCATTCATAAGAATACGGTGAGACAGAAAAAGTCGAGAACGCTTTAACTACACGAACACATGCGTTGACTCACAATCGAAGTTCATTCAAAAGTGCAGAACAAATATATACTCGAGCATGGCTACACACAACTAAGCAAAATCCAAGAAGCAGCTAGAGAGGTCTCAGGCGTCTGACCTGAGACGTCAGCAACTGACACATTCGAAAATCTCCGGCACCTGAACAGGCTGTGTCCGTCGCTCTACCCGTCCCCTGGCTGTCCGTGGTGCGGGCACGAGACAGCCGACATGGCACACATACTTTGGAAGTGCGAGTGCGGTATTCGCCGCCACTACCAGGACGAGAGAGTGTGTACCCCAGGACGACTGGCTGAGCGGTGGCGAGCCGCCCTTCTCAGCCCACATCTAGTGGACCAAATCTGGGCTGTACAGCGAGCCAGGGCTACCACCGAGGACGTGGCACGATGTTACCCGGACAACGTCTCCTGGAGGCCTAGCCCGGGTCATTGATTCGTCGTTGAACTGTAAATTAAGTTTATTACCTACCTACCCAAGCAAAAAAATTCGGGAGCCCTTCATTATTTGGCCGAAAGGAGGCAAGCGAAGCTGGGCGTGGGCGCAGGCATGCTTTCTTTCTTTGTCTTTCTTCTTTTCCTAATTTCTTTTCTTTTCTCTCTTTCCTTCTTTTCTTCCTTTCTTTCTTTCTCTTTCTTTATATCTTTCTTTCTATGTAACGGCCAACCCCGGAACGCAGCACCCGTATGACGTACTTCTATTCCATATTGATGATAATAAATTGTGCTTTATGGCGCAAGGGCCACTGTGGCCAAAGAGCGCCAGTACATGATATGGCACGTGGACGATGATGGTGTTAATTGGCTGTATGGGGGCCTAAAATTATGCGCAATAAAGTGCGTAAAACATATAGTCGGTAAAATTATGAGATTGACATGAGTGAGTATAATGGGAATGAGTGGTGAGAGGTCGTACAAGTAACACGTACTGTAAGAATAATGAATTAGTACGAATGCCTCGTCAATTCCCTTGAGACCAAGGGCTGGGAGGCCGAGGATTTCAATAGTGAAAATACCGCAACAGCAGCCTCTGTTGAGAGGCCATTATTATTCTTATCGTCCACCACCTGCGACTGAGTGATCGCATTGATAACGCCGACGGACCATCGCTCTGGTCACTGGCAAAGCGGGAAAAGCACTAAAGCTATAGTCATCGTAAAAGGCATCGTTCCTCGATTTCACCCCATTGCGATTGCGTGAGAGCATCCCGCCAAATCTGCGCTTCTTGCCGCTAGGGACGCTTTCGCTCGGGCAGCGGAGTTACCTCTACACGGAGCCTATATGCCACGCTCTTCTGGCTATCACAACTCGTTCTCTGATTACGCTTTCACCGCTAACTACTACAGCTACCACAAGGGTTTGTTTAATCATTGAACATGCGCGTTAGTCGTCGGCATGGAGATGTACCACCAGGCATCAAAGTGGGTGCATTCACGTTAAACGGTGCTATAGCTGCCAGACATCAATATACATTGTGCAAACTCTCTTATGTCAATGTACAGTAAACAATCAGTTACTTCTATAAGGGCACGTTTTACTTTCGTGTTATTCCGATTCCTATGACGGAGCGACCAACCATGCTTTTTTAACGACTAAGCAAACATTTGTCACAAGTTTTCGCCCCAAATATTACAGATAAGCACACGAAGCTCCACCGAGAAAGCTCATTGCAGAGCGCAGTAATATACTGTCACGATTCAATTTCTTTGTATCAGAAGGCTTGTTGTTGGCTTAAAATTTGAGCTTTGTCGATTAGTGCAGAATGCAATTTTAAATTTATGGTCATACGTGGTCGCGAGTAGCAATTTAGAGAACTATCATTCGTTCTAAGTGTTTGTTATGTTTGCAGAGTTCAAACTGCACAAAATGTGTAATCTTTAAAGGCACACCTTGAAAGGATGCTCATTACAAGTTAAGACAACGGAAGCAGCTGTCGACAGCTCCGAGAAATAACCACGTTGATCAACTCCCAAAATGTCTGCACCGAACGTTGAAATATATTATATAGCGATCAATGAGACACACCACAACCCCTCAATATTCTGGTATAAAACGGTGCAATATAAAGAGCAGATCATTTCTTTACGAAGAAACCTTTAAAAACTTCATAAAATCTCAGTCGTTACTACGCGGTGTACTGCTAAAATAGGATGCATTTAACTTTAATATGTCTGCGAAACTTGTGAGGTATCATGAGGGGAGTTTACCAGAGAGGCAAACACTCGCGATCGCAATGCCTAAAGAGGATGGAGTCAGTGGGACGGTGGGGGAGTCATGATGATTGGCTTTGCGAGAACTTAACAACGCCCCGCTTCACAGAAGCATTTCAATTTGCCGAGTCACGTTGTACGAGCTGTGAGGTCTTATGTGCATAAACTTATGTTCATAAACTTATGTGTAAGTTTATGAATTGAATGTGACCTTTATTCGAAGACACACACACATGAAATAATACTTGCAGCATGTCACGCTGATGTGATAAGTGTTCCTCAGTCTTGAATTTTCTATCCACGTTTCAAAATGGTTCATCCTCTTACGCCATGCACACTGGGTTTCACCACTGTATTGACAGCTGGCGCCGCACATCCTGTACAGCTTATTGCAGAAATACTGAGAGCCTGTGCATCGGTTGCGCACGTGTCGCTCCTGCGCGCAACCATTCACCAAACGCTGCCACGTAGAACGCCAACGTTCAACTTAATTGGCGAACTCAGCAATCTCCCAGCTCTTATTGTACTCATAATTGAGCAATTAGTGCAGGATACAAGGACACAAGAAGGTCTTCCCGTTCTTTCTGGTGCCTCTGCGTTTTCCTCTACTTGTTTATTTATGACTTCCTACAAACTCGTCCAAATTTCAATTCTAGTAGGCGCATCGTACTGGCCTCAGCTATGCAGAAAACAGGCATCGACTCTTGAAATACTGCTTTTAGTTTCCCCTTTTGTAGAAATAAAATTGCCTGAGACTTCACAGGATAATTTAAAGGGGCAGTAAAGTGAAGCTGTTGGTTTTTATTGTCACTCCGGAAGAGTTATGCTACCCTTGTAAGCTTGTGAATGCTCGAGCTCCCAATCGACTTCGATGCTTTGTGAAACACAGAGTGCGCTTTGTGTCCTACGCTACTATTGCGGTTCATCTTATCCTGTTGTCATTCGGGATAAAATATATAGGGCAAACAGGAAGGTGCTGGAATGATCGTTTAAGAGAGCATAGCAACAATGTTCACAAGATGGCTCAAGGCCACGTTGGAATCCACTGGTGTGACTAGGATTGCGTGCTCCTGCTCAAGCGTTGTGATGAATTAAGTGTGCACCGCTCGCAGCTTATGCGAAAGGTTATTGAAGCGTGTCACATCAGAAAGTTCGATAGCTTCAGCAAAGCTTCAACTTGGCCTAATTGTTACTGACTAACGAAAAAAGGGGACAAGACAAGTGGTTCGCAATCTTTCCACTGTTTATTTTCGCAAAAGCACGTCAAAGATATACACGAAACCACGGCCGCTACATAAAAAAAAAACAGGTGCGGCCTGCTGCGTGGCGCCGAAACGGCGTCCGGGGCCTAGTTCTCCTTGCGCCCGCACTGGCGCCACCACACTGGTACAGCTGTTCACGGAGAAGCGCTTCGACAGCCGCGTTTGTACGCCCGACACTTACTCCAATCAGGCCGTAGATAACGCGTTCTACACTCTAAGAACAGATCGAGTAAAAAGGGCGTCTTTTTGTCCCACAACAATAATCGTCATCTGGCTTGCTTGCGTTTCCTTTCTTGAAAACTCGGCGCTGGCCACTTTGCTGCCAAGAATGCTATGTCACGCTGATAGCGCGCATGTCGTTCGTGACCAGAAAGTGCCGGGCGCGCGGCGATAGTGCAAGGAAAGGAAGGCAAAATAAATGACGATTATTGTTGTGGGACAAAAAGACGCCCTTTTTACTCGATATTTTCTTAGAGTGTACAGTTCCACATTACAGGTTGAATATTGAAGTAGTTATTAGAACTGCCGATTACCCCACATATGTGAACAGTTTGCCCTAGGAGTACCAGTGTTTTGTAGAGTGGGCCTCAATACTCTGCACAAATGCTGCCCGTTTGACTCACCTGAAATGAAAAGTGTCACTCAATCACTGATCCCGTTAATGGGCAGGCAGTCGTCGGGCAGATTCCAAGGGCTGACTAATCGGCCCACCGAAACGCACCGCTAAAGCACACAAAATATAAATGTAGGTCCTGTTAGTGCGCCAACAAATGCCGGTTGTGGTCCAAAGCAAGAGTTAGAGCCAAGAGTTGACAACACAAACAAAATATATTCTCAGATAAGGCAGTACAAGCATCACGCAAACATCCACACTCGGCAGGTATCAATTACAACTCACAACATCGCTTAGTGGTGTTTAAAACAGCGGGAACAAACTTACCGTGCTACGAATGCACTCTCATCCATTAGAAACTATCTAAGAACACTTAAAGGCTTGGATATTCACCAAACGTGTGCAGCCCACAATTCTTCGAACGTTTCTGGAATATTTCTCTTCCAGGAAACACTCAAACGTACTCCAGCTCTGGTCACCATCATTCGGCGACACTCTTCTAAAACAGTGCTCCCACGGTGTCATCACTAGATCCTCCGAGATCGACTGACCGCACTACACGACTCACACGAACAACATAACCGACCTAACTTCTTCGCCGACTTCACCACACCGTCCTACCCTCCGTCATCTCTCGTTTGGATCCTTCCCGGTTGCGCGAACATTCCAAGTCATCGGCTCGTAGCACGTAGCACAGTGACAGCTAGGGGAAAGGGATTCGTCTCGCCAGTTCGTCTGCGGAATCGGACGGTTCCACTTTGATTTCTTGAATTCTCCCGATCTGCGAGGATGTTAGGCTGTCGCGACCGCGATGGCGTCTTCGGTGGAGAGGGTAGGGGCTAAAGTGACCTAGAATAGGGGGAGTGTCCAAAGCGCCGCGCGAATACATGGGAGGAGCGAGGGCCTTTTGCGGTGAACTCCCGCGCCGCGGCGCTGCCGTGCCGGACCCGTGGGCTTTCTCCGCGGCGGAAGCCGCGTCAAAGCGGCGAGCGTCTGCAACGCGCGTGATATTTTGACCGCTGTTAGCTACATTTGCGGAAATTTGGGCAATATTTGATACTGTGTCACTGCAACATAATACTGCAGCGACTCATCACACAGAGAACGCGTTTGTTAGTTTGTATGTTGTGAAACGGGAATTTTGTATATATCCTTTCAGCTGGTTTGTCACCGCATTGGTCTACACTTCCGCGGCTGTTTGAGGAAGGCATCCTGCACGCACTTCATCGTGAGAAAAGGCGCTTAACTTACTTTCGTGTGGAATGACGAACGTAAACTTGCTGCAGGAGAGAATAAACTGGAGATAACCAGGAGAGCGTAGCACATATGCACGTAGTAACTATAACTCATGCATGCTAACGCGTTTGCACCCTTCATATCCTATCTTTTATTTCGTGCATTCGATTTGTTTTACAAGGCTGCCTCCGGCGCTCTGCTGTTTCAAGCCATTTCATGCGAAGCCGAATGTGTCAGTCGGCGTGGCCGCTGTACCAAAAGTAAAAAATTACTCGCCTAACTCGTGTCTCGTTCACTTGGTATACACGAAAATTGGCACGGAGGGGCACGAGTGTATGTATGCCGAACACGACCGATAGGTCATGGCATCACTAACTTGACATGCTTGCCATTTGCGTAACGACTAACAATAATAATATGGTGTGTGGCGCGCAAACCCGCTTTCTGTAGCCAGAAATAATTCTGACAATTTGTTTCCGTCAGGTTATGAAAAAAACGTGGTGGTCGCCAATATCGATGTCAACATGTTAGACTTACCCATACATTTTAAAGAACTGACCGCATAGGTAAAATGTGTGCGAAAAAATTACATGAAAAAAAAAACATGGTCCCTTATGCATTCGCCTGAGATGACTCGAAAACGAAAGCCATCTTTTTCGACAGTCGATGCATTGATCCTCCGTCGCCCCTCTCCGAAAGCTTTCTGCACATAACGTGGTTTCGGACTACCGACAGGATCGAAGGCATTGCAAGCTTTCTGCACCTCACCTGCTTTTACATTGCCTCCGTTCTTGGCCCCCGATCACGGAGGCAATGAAAAGCGAACATGTCATGCGATGGCGTCATCATATGACGTCATAGTGACGTCACAAGTTCTGTCGACGTCATCACGTGATGATTTTGTGCATCACTCGTGTTGGCTACGCGGGACGCCGACGGTCAATTTTCGTGTTTGATGAGGCATCTAAGGCTTTAGCCTTAAAAAAAGAGGCTAACCAAAGAAAATGAAACGATAACAGTGCAACATCGTGTATGCCTCACTTCATGTTACTAGCGATCGCCCGAAAACAAACGTGATTCTCAGTTCAGAGAAGCTGATTGCACGCGTCTGCGGGACAAAAGAGGCTTGCTTTATCCGTCTGGTTATCTCTTTATATTTATTCAAGAGATGAGCAGACTCGCTATTTAAGTACTCCGGAGCTTCCGCATGAAATTGTGGTGGACGCTATATTGAGGTCATCAGGAAAAAGCGGGAAATCGTGCTCGGGTGCCCTGTTGGCGCGCATTCAAATGCCGCGGAAACAATCGTATATTATGTAACCCCTCGTCCACATCTCTTTGTAAAGTCTTTGAACCGGGCGAACGCTAACCTCCGAGAACCGTGAAAACATCTGAAGCTAAGAATGAGTTGTTTGTTTCCATTTCGTATGGTGAAGGCTTGAAGCAATATATATATATATATATATATATATATATATATATATATATATATATATATATATATATATATATATATATATATATATATATTACGTGCACTTCTATTTGTCAATTTCTTACCGTATTTTCGGTTCAGGCAGCTTGTGCAGCAAGAATAGGGGCATTTGTAACTTTGTTTCATGATATCTGGATATTTGTAAAGCATTTTCTATATTACGCCTTTTATGCAAAAACTTGTGGAATAAGGTTAGTTTACCTGGTATTGCTTTTCTTTCAAATCTTTGCGCACGGTGAGCCTTAATTGTTGTACGGTACCTCAGAAGCAAAAATAAGCGAATAGCATTGCGGTCGTATGGCCGTCTCTACTCTTTTTTTTTTTTCCTTGCGTCTTCCCGGTGTGCTCCGTCCATAATAAAGAGCTAGTGGAGGCTAATGAATTGTCGATTAAAGCGGTGTGCATATAGCTAGCAAACCAGTGGCGACCGTGAGTAAAAAGCTCGTAGTGTGAAGCGGTCACTGCGCGCAAGTATTTCGGCTGACTGCGCGTGCAATTTACTTTTTTTATTACTCTTAATTCGTGCATGCGTGATGATGTTGCCCGATTACTCGTGCAAATAGGGTTTTTTTTTCGTTCTTTGCTTCTGCGTGTCCGTTTTGCGCGTTTTTACACACGCACCAACGTTCTCGAACTTTGTGACCGGAACTAGACCACGCTAATGCCGCTTGACACATGATTTTTTGCATTGTGTTGTTGCCCCAGCACTAACACAACGCTTAAAGATGGATAATCTCCATTCCGCACCGCATTATAAAAGTTAAGTAGACTTCAAGTGCCCTGTGTGGAACCGCGGCGCAAAAAACTACAGCGCGTAGCAGACGCCCCTGGCTTTCCGCGCGCTTCCCGAGCGCGAAAAGCCCACGGGTCCGGCGCAGCAGCGGCGCGGCGCGGGAGTTCACGGCAAAAGGCCCACGCGGGAGCCGGCGCTTTGGACACTCCCCCTATTCTAGGTCACTCTAGTAGGGGCTCGCCCTAGGCGCCTTTTGATGCTCGTCTTTTTCTTTTCGTTGCGCGCATCCGTTGGCGGTAACAGTCAGCGCAGTGGCTTGATGCTGTCGTCAAGATGCGGCGGCGCGCGCCTGTGGCCTGTTTTAGCGCTCGTTTGTGACAGAAAGAAGTGCTCTGTTACGAATATTACGCTTCCCGACACTGTAGATTGCATGGAAATACGTCGCACTTCAAAGTAGCGTCTTTTTGCACGTTCGAGTTGCACAGCGGCACACAACAGCTTCGCGTCATCACATCGCTAGAAAAAACCGTCTGCCACACACGCGCGCACCAAAAAACCGTACTCAGGCGCAGGAAACATGAGGCAAGCTGCTCACACACGCGGTAACACAGAAGAAATACACGAGAAAGCACACGAAAATGCACACGGACACGCATAAATCCTGGGGCGACCACATAGTAACGCGAACCGGCGTCTGCCTTGAGGGCCGTGCTAGTGGCGCCCTCACCCAAAACAGCTGCTCCTCAGCCGACCCGCGCTCGCCCATTGTCGGCGACGCGACGCAGCAGGCCGCACCTGTTTTTTTATGTAGCGGCCGTGCACGAAACATTTACGATAGCAAAGAACTACGTCACAACGCGATATTCATGAAAGCAAGTCACTTTCAAGCCCTCGTGTTCCGCGTTTTTAGTCATAACTAATCTAACGGTTGTCAATGAAGTTAAAGGCGGCCTCACTGGGGGCAGTGTAAGGAGAGCTCACGTGACAATGGGATTTTAACATGAAATATGCCTCCATGATTTCGCCTGTTCTTTTTGCGCTGCGATGCGCCAGCTTCTGCGTTTGATTAAAAACGGTCTCACATCCACATCTTGTGCAATGTGTGGCTAAGTGCCCTGGTGATTGCAGCATCTTTGTCACGTACCTATGTTCCCTTAACCTTATATTTATGCAACGGCCAATGTGCCCTATATAGCATTCTCCGCACGTGAAGGGAATTTTGTACACTTCGCCCCTGTCACCTGCAACATATGTTTTTACATGCTTAACAGTGCACTTTTTAGTTTCATCACTCGTTCTGTACCCTCTTTTTGTTAGTCCTTCGTGCATTTTAATGAGCGCAACAACATCAGAATTTGATAGCTTGTGTATAAGTTCCCCATCACCTGCGCTATTGCAAAAAAAAAATATTGCGCATCTCAATCAATTGTAAACTTTATCCCTGTCCTCGCACATAACCAATTTGTGGCAAGTGATTTGTTTTTCTAGTCATCGACGTTTTAACACGAAAGTGTTTTATGCCGGGGTCCACCAAGAATTCAGTGACGTATTTCCGTCACGGAAATCACTCGGAAAAAATTTACGCGATCAGACGGGAAAGAAAAAAGGTTCCGTCAACGGGCATCGAACCCACAACCGCTCGGTCCGGAACAACAGATGCCGGGCACGCTACCCACTGCGCCACGGTTACAGACGCTAAAGGCTTTACAAACGTGCCTTTTATATCTACCATTCTCCCGGTCGACGGGGTGGTGTTGCCCTCTCGGAGCGGGAAAGCAGAGTAATTAGTCATTACTGGGGGCCTCCGCGATCAGCACCTGCAACGCGTTACACGTCCGTGCCATTCAGCGCGTTTTCAATAGAAGTTCAATTTTGTCAATGCCTTAACACACCGCGAGGTGGCGACATTACCCAAGCGTCGTAAAAGCGTCGGCCTCGCTGATAGCATTACGTTAATCCAAACCAAAAATAGCTCTGCGACGCGCGCCTGCCTCACCTGGCTGTAACACCGCGTTTCCCGCTCACGCGCTCGCCCAATGCCACGTAGCGCTGGCTCGCCCCGAGAAAAATCGCGGCCAGGCTACTGGGGCGGCACGACGCGTTTTGCGTTTCGCTCTAGTCCGGCCGTGGTGTTCAGTCACATTTTAACATGCCGCCGGATGGCGACCAAGTTCTGCGTCCAATATGCAACGCTCTTCTGGCTATTACACCTCGTTCTCTGACTACGCATTCACCGCTAATTACTACAGCTACCACAATAATTTAACATGGACGTTAGTCGTCGGGATGGAGATGTACCTCTAATCTCAAGGTGCGTACATCCACGTTAAACGGTGCTATAGCTGCCAGACGTCAGCATACGTTGTGCAAGCTTTCTGATATCAATGTACTGTAAACATTCAGTTACTTCTGTAAGGGCACGCTTTACTTTTGTGTTATTCCGATTCCTATGACGGAGGGATCAACCATGTTTTTTTTCACAACCGCCGATTTTTCTATGTATTCCTCTATGAAATATGTGCATCCGTGTGTATGTGTGTGTGTGTGTGTTGGTGCGTGTGTGTATGTGTGTGCGATTCTCACTTCGCTATTAGATGTTGAACGTCAGCGCAGTGTGTGTGCTCTTCATCGCTAGTACTTGTTTTTAGCGCTGTTCTTACATTTAGTATTTACTCACATACGAACACCGCTGGCTGACCGCTGGCACTGTCGGCACTCTGAGTTTATGTTGGTCATGCGATCTCATGACAATCTAACAAGATAATGCCCGTCTACAACTATGCCTCGTCTTCACTACTTCAAATGCACCGCAAACTTCGACCGTTTCCCTTAGGATAATTCGCCAGAGTGAATTTAACAACGTATTGAGGTTCTGCCCTAAGAAGACAAATGCTTCCATTAAATGCGAAACGTTTCTTAACGAACCAAAGCTATTTTCACCGTTTCTATCTATCTATCTATCTATCTATCTATCTATCTATCTATCTATCTATCTATCTATCTATCTATCTATCTATCTATCTATCTATCTATCTATCTATCTATCTATCTATCTATCTATCTATCTATCAGACGCCCATGTCTGGGCACTCTCGTGGTCGTCTCCTCGACTTGGTGTTTACCAAAAGCGGCACAGGACTTCAGTGTATGATGACCATCATAGGCAGCAGGTAATGACATAAATAACGTGACTTCCCTGTCGCGTACGTCATGTAATCCTTTCCACCAGTTACGTGTGGCACATACCCGCATGCTTGGGGTATACCCGCATGCCTCTGGTATGCCTGTATATGCCATTGGTGATTCACAGTCCATATCAACGCAGACTTTCGAAATCTTAACGCGACAGTGTGAAGTAGCTCGTGTTGTCGTTGTCGATGGGTGAAATATCCCGATCGAAGCAAAGAATAAAAATTACCGCTCGGGCCGGAATGGCACCCAGGTATTCTGCATGGCAGTCGAGTATTCTACCATAGAACCACCAGTACTTCAAACTGCTTTAGAAAAAGATCTTCTGCAAGCGTTGTGTCAGGACAACGCCCATCATGGTTGCAGATTTGTCTATCAGACTTTATATCAATGCAAAAAAATTTACATATGGGCACCTACGACTGTGCAATCTATAGTCAATCGGTGCACCTAACTATAGATATGCACATTATCGCACCGTAGCGTGCACTTGGAGTTAAAACTGGAGGTCCGACGTCACGTTGGATTATCAACTACACTTTAAATGCCAGTGTACTCGGCTTGTCCGGTGAGCCCACGACATGCGCAAAACTACTCAGTTTACACAGAGACATCGATTCTCCTCGTCAAGCTTCGCTCAAAGGAAAAATTCGGTAGAAGCTGCCGCACGCTCAGTGCTTCGCATGAAATGAATTTCCACATTTTTGAAAGACATTCCGCGCTAAAGTTTAGACAGCCTCACAACGGAAGACATGACGGGACGGGCATGCATTCCTGTGTGATGCTGTCTAAATTTTGCGATGAATATCTTTCAAAGAGAAAAATGTGCATCACCAACTAGTCCCACAACGTGTTTTGTTGAATGAATTCCCAAAATACGTTGTATCTGCACAATGTTTTTTATGTTCATTTTCATGGGGCCCTTCGCCATTCATCCTCGCTCTAAGTAGGGACTGAATGCAGTAAGCACCTCTAGGCTAATCTAGAAGGACATTCACCCAGTTCGATTTTGCCACGCAATATGGCCAAATTGTGCCCGCTACAGTTTCTTTGCAGCGATAAACACCACGCACGTTACGGTCACTCCCGATGAAGCACTTTCATTTCATGACTGCCTTGATGCACGTGCAGGCAAATTTCAGGAAGGTACAAAATTAATTGGGCTTGGAAGGTTAAGAGTGTACTTACAGTTGCAAACATTTATTTTATTATTTTATTTACAGAATTTATGGCACGTTTTATTTATTTATTTACATTTTTCATTTTATTTTGTTTTTTATCGTTTATTGTTTTTTCTTTATTTTCCCTTTCAGCGGCGCCAACTGTAGGGCATAAAAAGAGCGTAGCGTGGTTCGAGGCGCACGAGCCAGGAGATCCCTCGCTCCGCTCGTTCGCTTTGGTTACGGCGAGGGACAACGAGGGGTGACGCTAAACCAAGATATTGACGCTCAAGAACTGCGCTCTAAAGTGCTCCTCCTTTGCATGCTCAATGCGCTGGTGCTCGTCCTTCCTTCCTCTGCCCTTTGTGCTTTTGTTTTAACAGTGCAGTTGTTCAAGGCCGAAGTAAATTCCTGGGGATCGTCGTCCGCACTTTCTAGCGCAGCTGCAAGAGCGAAGCCTGACGAGAGGGAGAGCATGCCTAAAGCTTAGAAAGTGAGAGGGAAGCCTAATGTACGGGGTTGATCCTGGTAGGCAATGGGTAGGGACGTGGAAAGCGTGAAGCTCGGTGAAGAGGAGAAGAACAAAGACGAAGCTATGGCGGGAGCGAAGCCTGTGGTGTGGAGAGGACGAAAGAGCCGGAGTGCGATCGGCGCTTCTCCTCTACACACCTTGCAATCCTTCTGGAATGTTCGCCTTGCATCGCCTCGCATCGCCTAATTTGTACCGATGCAGACCATCATGCCTAGCAGTGTGATGCCACCAGCTCCGCTGGTTAACCAGCTTTCCCAACGTCGTGTCAGTGAAACTCCTCGAAACTTTTTCTCTGCACTTCTTTCAAACACGCAGACACCGACAGTGCTGAAGGCCCGGACAGCAATGTCCGTGTCTTCGCCATGTATTCGGATCTTAGGTCGTCCACTTGGAGCCTTATTGGCGATCCCAAGGAAACAAAATCTCTCACGTTTGACATTCTGGCCCTGCGTGCTCCCCTTTTTGGCGCATAGGGTGTGAAGTGTGTCGTGTCTTCCTTAATCCTCGTGTCTTCATTGGTCGTGTCTTCCTTGGTCCTCGTCCGTTTTTAGCGCCGTATTTCCTTCACAATGATGAACCACCAACTGGCCAAAGTTTCTCTTCTGGTGCCTAGGGTAATTGAAATACTCTCTTCAGCAGTTGGCATGCAAGAATAGAAAGTTACCGCTTTTATAGGTATGTTAAAGGCGATTCAGATTTACTTGGTATGATATCAGCGAAAAAGTACGGAAACAATTCTAATGGTCACCAGAATTGTTCCTAGAGTTAACAGCTATGATGATGAAGAGAAAACGGCGCCTAGGTAAGGGGAGAGGCGCGGATAAAGTGTAATGAAGAGAGAAGAAGAATGCACGTTTCCTTTCTGATAGAACCGTTATGAAAGATAATATGAAAAACAAAACTAAATTAGATAACAGTATGTGGTGTATAAAGCTTGCAAGTTTTAAGTTTATCGAGAGACATAAGCTTTGGCGAACATCTAAAGTGATCTACCGAAGCAATAGCCTAATGAGCGCCGTTTCCGTGGGCTAGAGATGTGTGGAAGAAGCAAATGGTGCGCTGGTATGGTAATAGCGGCAGCCAGCCCCGCGATGGGACACCGGTCTGTGCTGTTTGACAACAGGCATATTCGCAGCCCTGACTGCTTCCCTAGTGTTTACATTTTACAGCAAAATGTGTTATGTATGAGATCACAACAACGGCCGTTTTTGGCGCCGTAGTTGTCCGCCGCCGCCGGTGCCCGTAACCGCTATCGCGCGAAATAAAAAATAAAAAGCGAAATAAGAACAAATATCCGTGATGGAACGGGGTGGGAACCTGGGGCCTCTGCGTCGGAGCCCAGTATTCTACCCCAGAGCCATGCCGGTGCTTGAAACTGCTTTGTAAAAACACCTACAAAAAATAATTTGTAAGTTTCTCGAAAATTCAGAGCCAATTCTGTGTCATGTGCTAAACACTTCACTGGCCATCCACTATCACCGATCTGAATGGCTACACAATTTTTAGATATGCTTCGTTTCTAAGGTCTCTAAGTCGCTACATTCATTGAATTGACCTTAATGTGACCCTCAAATTCTAGAGATCTTACGCGACAAAACCACCATATGATGATCAGGAAAGTCTTACTGGGGGACTCCCAATTAATTTTGATCGCCTAGGGCTCTTTAACATGCACATCACCCGCCATGGCGGTCTAGTGCTTATTGTGCTTGACTGCTGACCCGAAGGTCACGGGATCAAATCCTGGCCGTGGCGGCAGAATTTTTGGCGCAGGCTAAAATGCTTGGGGTCCCTGTACTTAAATTTAGGTACACGTTAATGAATCCCACGTGGTCGAAATTTCCGGAGACCTCCACTACGGCATCCCTCAAAATTATATCCAAACATTGGGACGTAAAATTCTACTAGTTAAATTAGCGTGCACATCAATCTAAGTACACCGGTGTGCTCGCATTATCCCGCCATTGAAACGCAGCTGCTGTGGCCGTCAATTGAACCTCAATTATCGATATTAGCTGTGAAACACCTCAGCCGTAAAGCTACCACAGCTGGTGTCGCTCACTTCTTTATGTTGCGAATCATGGTACACGGCCTAATGACCACACGGCCTTGCGGTGTTTATGATAGGCCGCTTTCGAGTAAGAAGCCTAAATATTTCTGCCAGCTCTTCGCAGTCAACGAACAATAGACGGTGAAAATGGTAAATGACGGAGAAAAGGAATTATTCAAAACACGAGTGCGTACTCCAACCCATAGGCCAATTACCCGCGGTGTGTTTGAGTCACTTTTAATATGTACAGTAAGAACAACACATTTGCCTGTGACAGTGGGGCTTTCACTGTCACAAATAAAAGAAAAACACTGCACCGGCCACCTGCGCAAAAACGCTTCGTGTCAAAGAGGAATAACGTCATGCAGTCGACGCAATGGGATAAAATGATTGTGCTGTTTGTTTTTTACAGCGAAAGCTGTTATGAGATCAAAACAAGGGCCGTTTTTGGCGCCGTAGTTGTCCACCGCCGCCGCCGGTATCCGTAACCACTATCGCTCGAAATAAGAAAAAAAACGAAATAATAAAGAATCTCCAGGATAGAACGAGGTTCGAACCTGAGCGATCTGCGTAGGAGCCCAGTACTCTACCTCAGAGCCAGGCCGGTGCCTGAAACTGCTTTCCAAAAAGGTCCTATACAGGCTTCATGTCGAGAAGGAACCGCATTAACTATGTGATGTAGCGTTGTGGAAGAGTAAAATAACAACCAAGCGTAACACAACGCGAATTCTGTAACCAGGCGTCACACAATGCGAATTGCGCAACGAGTGGGTTGTTGAATGTTTCCAAGCCATTACAAAAGGCTCTGCCATAATTCTTCATCGTCATCTGCCACAACATCAAGAAAGTGGGCATAATGCCTCACAGGTGTTTAGCAGGTACCACGGTTCTCCGCAGAATGACGAAAAATTGCATAGTGGCTGCTTCCCGACTTCAGAAAAAGTATGATGGTTTAGAGTGTAGTGGGTTCGTCGCAAGTGCACTTCTATTGGTTGCCAAGGAAGCCCATAAGGCTCCCATGATCCATTTCCTCGGGGTCTCAATAAAGTTAATTCCCTCTTTCTCTCTCTCTCTTTCTCACGTTAACGTATGCTATAAAGCGTGGCGGGAGAGTTAAATAACGACAGAGCGTCACAAAATGTGAATTACGTAACTAGCGGGTGGTTTATAGCTTCCAACCCATTACAAAGAGCTCGGCCATAACTCTTCATAGTCATCAGCCGTCGCGTAAAGAATCTGCACATAATGCCTTACAGATGGTACCTCGCTTCTCTGCAGAATGACGAGTAATGTCCTCGTGGGTGCTTCCCAACTTAACAAAAATTATTATTTGTGGCATAGTGGGTACGGTGCCAGTGTACTTGTATTAGTAGCCACAAGAGAGTTTTTAACGGGCTCTACAAATGTCGCTCTTCGAGCTTTCGCTGTGACTGTACTGCGCTTTCCGCGCAGGCCTGGCGTTTTTTGTTCTTTTTCGAATTTCATCGTCGCGGTGCACATTCCATTTCGCACTTGTACCAATTACCGCAGGAGATGCCTATGCTGTACGAATTCAGCCATAAATATTCGAAAATTGAGTCAGCAAAAACACGGCCGACGGTGGTGAGGCACTGCTCCTTCCAGTGGAAAGGAAACTGTTGACGTCTATTACGAGCCAGCTGCTCTATTACGAAGCCAACTTTTATGCGAGCGCATTTTGCGCAAGCAGTTTTTAGTTATTGTCGACGAAAAAGAAACAGTACTGTGCGAAACTTATTGGAAAATGTGGGCTCTTTTCTGTCTTGTTGCTTGTTTATGTATTGATAATCTCACCTACAGAAAATGGCATTAGCAAAGCGAATGTACAATAAATATTACTGCGGGTGGCAGTTGCATCCACATCAAAAAAGACGAGCAGAGAGCCGCACTGATTCTTTGGAACGTATTCACTGTTGTAATGAGCCTAAACCCAGGCACTCGTTACGACCCTGCTGAGTTTTGTGGAAGAATAGGATCAAATCACTGTGTAGTCTATATAAACAAGGACATAGAGCTATTTTATAAAAGAAGTAAAGCGCTGACGGACAAAAATGCCCAGAAATTCACTGAAACCTCGGCAAAATTTCTTCCTAGGATACCACAAATGAAGGACAAAGCGCTGTTCTGCTAGCCTCTATCTATATAAACAACTTGAAAAGTACTTCTCTAGAAAACACGGCCATCACCAGGTTTTCCCAGTAACATTAGAAATGAGAAACGTTTAGCGTCAAGCTGAGCCCGACAAAATATTGCTGTGTAAAAAATATTGCGATGATGGAAAGGTTTCGGGCACAGCGATGTCACCACCGGCAACAAGATTTAGATTTAGAAGAGCCATTTATCGTGATAATTTCCCTGCTCACTTCGCAGCGCAAACGTAGGGTAAATCTATCAGAAAAGGGACGTCAAGCACTGAAAAACTTAGGGGACGACCAGCTTGATGTTTGTTGCCTACAGGGTGTTCACAAAGGTAATCGCTAATAGAATTATGAACGCCCAGAATCCGATCCTCCAAAGGACCGAGCAGGATTGCGTAAAGCCTACTCGACAACATATCATATCCACACTATCAATGAGGTGATAGATAAATTTGCTGAATATAACCAAGCACTGTATACGCCATTCATAGATATGAAAATGCATCTCATTCAGTCGAAACTTCAGGTAATGCATGCATTACGTAATAAGTGTATAGATTAACCGCATATAAATATACTGGAAGAAATCTGCAGCTTCTCCACAGCCACCATTCTCCGCAGCCACACAGCCACAGTCTCCACCAGCCTCCATGAAGAACGCAGTAAAAACCAAATAAACGAATGTGTTAGGCAAGGACATCCCATTCTCCCAATGCTATTCACTGAATGTTTGCAGATATTTAGAGCCTTGGATTGGCAACAGTAGGGACAAAAGATAATGAAGAATACCTTAGTAACGTGCGATTAGCTGATTTTATTGCCTGACTTAGTAACTCACAGGACGAATCGCAAAGCACGATTACAGAATTAGAGCGGGAAAGCAGGATGGTAGGACTGAAAATTAATGCTCAACAGCCTCAAAAGAGAACAGCGCTTTGCAATAGGTAGCAAGGCGCTGCAAGAGGTAAAGGAATACGTCTTGTTAGGGCAGGTAGCGACCGCGTATCCGAACCATGAGAATGAAATAACGAGAAGAAAGAATGACGTGTAGTTCATTTGGCAGGCATTCTCAGATCAAGAATTGCAGTTTACCAGTATCCCTCAAAATAAATGTATATAGTAGCTGTATCCCAATGGTACTCAACTAACCGGAAAGGTACCTGGTGGCTTACAAAAAGGGGTTAAATTTCAACTGAGGACGACGCAGTGAGCGTTGGAAAGGAAAATGAGTGTAACGTTAAAGGGACAAAAAGAGAGCCGCATAGGTCGGGCAACAAACGCGTTACATCACTTTCGAATTGAAGCAGAATAAACTGCCACTGGCAGGGAATATAGTGAGAAGCCTAAACAGGATTCCGAGAGAGAGCAACCACTGCAGGAGAAGACATTATGTAGGTGGACGAAATTAAGAAGGTGATGAACTTGTGTAGATACCGTGACCACAGCAAGCAGAGGACCAGGCTAATTGGGAAAACGTGGGAGAGGCTTTTGTCCTGTAGTGGGCGTAGAAAGCGCAGTGCCGATGATGATGGTGGTGATGATGATGATAATGATTATGAGGCGTTTCCGCTAATTTGCCCAAGAAAGGATGTTGCAAAGAGTCAGTATGCTTCCAGAAACACGAAATAGAGGTTAACAAGTGTATTTTGTCTAACGGGGACTGCCTTAAAGACTGTGAAATTGGCATGATTTTTAACGGGCTGCGTGAACACTTTTGACGGGTTTGTACTATGAATATATTAAAGCGGCACATAAGTCTGCCCCGAGACAGCTATTTACACAGCACAGTTATATACTGTCTCAATTCAGCCATCTTCTGTATCAGATGGTTGTGTTGATGGCTAAATTATGGAGCTATGTCGCTTAGCTCACAGTGCAATTTCATTTTCATATGCTGTCGCGAGCAGCGAGTAGAAACTACACCTTCAGATTTTAGAGGAATAATCTTTGTGTTTTTTAAGTACAGATAGTTCAATTCTAATAAATGTGTTATTGCTAAAAGCAAACCTTTAAAAATACTCCTTGCAATTTAGAACGGCGGCAGCATTTCTTGACAGCTGCGAGAAATAACGTTAGCGATAAAATCCCAGAGGGTTTACTTCGAATATTAAAATATTTTATTGCCCAACCGATGAAGCACGTCACAACCTTCGAATCTCTGGTAGATAAAATGGTGCGATATTAGAAGAAGACCATCTTTTCTGCAGAATAATGTTCAGAAAGGTTCATGAAATCTCAATATTTACAGCGCAAAGTAAGAAGTAACTACCGCGTAAAAACATTTAGTGCATTCGACTTTAAGATGTGCGTGAAAAGTGAGGTTTCAAGAAGAGCGGTTACCTAGCGAGGAAGTCTCGTGATCGTCATGCATAAGGAGGAGGGGTCATGGGAGAGGGGGGGGGGAGGAGCAAGCCAGGCGACAAACCAGCCTAACCTCTCCAGGCATTTCATTAAAGAATCTTATCTATCTCTCTCTTTATGACGCTTCACAGAAGCATTGTAGCTTACACAGCCGCATAGCACGCACTGTGAGGTCTTGTGGGCAAGTAGTTCGGTAGCATTAGGAGGTGAAAAAGAAGAAAGCGCTGGTTAAGTTGATGAACTCGGCCTGCCTTCATTAGGGAAAAAGCAATGATATGAAATAAGATTTCCAGCAGGTCACGCAAGTATCATTACAGGCCGTCAACACTGATTTATCTCTACAACCTTTCCAAAAGGTTCATCATTTTACACGACGCCAAACGTGTTTTACCATAGTAATGACAGCTAGCGTCGCACATCCGGTACAGCTAATTGCAGAAATGCTGAGGGCTTTCGCATCGATTTCCCACGTGTCGCTCCTAAACGCCACCATTTGTCAAGCACTGCCACGTGGAACGACAACGCTCAACTCGCCGAATTCAACAGTCTCACAGCTCGTATTCTACTCATAATTGAACAAGCAGCGCCCAAGAAGGTCTTCCCGCATCTTGTTGCGTGCTTGTCTCTTATCTGCACGTTTAATTTGTATTCCTAAAAAAGTCACCGTTTCGCCGCAAGGGCGAAGCAATGAATGCGATAGCAAGAAACTAATGCTATACGAAGTGAGGCTCGCCAATGGATACTCTGTTTTAACAGCGCTCCTGTTGCAAAGGCGGCCGAAGCAGCGAAGAAAACTAGCGTGCTTCAAGTGTCGAGCTGTGACACTTGATAGTTCGCGCTCATCGTCTGTTTGTTCGTTTAGCGGCGTCCCTTGAGCACGGGTGACTTTCGTACACTCCGCAACATGAGCGCGGACACCATGGTGAAAGCTTGAAACAACCCTCTTCCCCTCACCACCAGAAAACCACGCGAGCAGACAGCGGAAGGGCAAGGTTCTCCCTGCGCAATAAGAAGCGAGCGAACTCGCCGACGACTTTTAAAAGCGCCCGTCGTGCTCCTAGCGCCATCTCGCTGGTAATCAAGAAACTCTTATAGGCGCCGGCCGTCTTTGAGTCCGTCCAGCGGTAAAGGGTGTGTATATAACGCTCGCCGTTAGCTACGTGGAGGATCTGCGCTTCGTGGCGTAGCGGTTAGCGCCACTCGCTGCGGAGCAAGAGGTACCTGGTTCGATTCCGCGCTTCGGAAGCATTTTTCTGAATTATTTTTCTTTGGGGCTTTTATATATATATACATACCTATACATATACGGTGCATGACGGCGACGGCGACTGCAAAATTCAGCCGAGACTGTCCATATAATTGCTATCGCAATAAAAGTCGCCCAAATTTCTGTTCCTTTAGGCCTGTTCTGCTGGCATCAGGGATGTGGAGAGCAACATCGACTCTTGCTGTTTAACAAATCGCTCCTTGTGAGTCGATCGCAGAAAACTATCATCATCGTAACGGGTATGTGCCACTTTACCGCTACCTGAGAACGAGTACAGAGAGAGAGAAAGAGAGAAACAAAGAGAGAGACGGAATGAAAGATATAATGAATTAGAAAGAGAAAAATTCCTCTCGAGGTGGCATTCGAACACCCATACCCTCGACCCGAAGGCGAGCGTCCTAACCACTCGGCTATCCAGGCACGCTAGCAGAGCCTGGTTTAGTATAGCACAGCAAGGGGTGGGAAAGGGAAGTGAGCGTGAGGAGAAGGAAAATGAGGAGGGGTGAGAGTAAAGCGTAGCGAAGAAATAATGCGGAAGAGCGATAGAGAGAGGAAGAAATACAGAAAGAAAAAGAATGAGACACAGAGAGAAAGAAGTAGAGCGAGAAAAAAAAGATAGAAAGAGGAGGCAAGCATCGCGTCGTCTAGCGACCAGATAACGCACCACCTGGTCAAGCCGCGCATGCGCAGTAGCTAAGCCATACCCACCGACGGAGACATCGCGCGCATCTTCCGCTCTGTATGCATAGCCTGGCTGCGTGTTCCCGAGGAGGATGCCGCGCATCTCGAAGCTAGACGTGTCGGTCGACGACGAGTCCGTGCTTCGCTTTGCCAAGCTTTGCGCGACTTAGTGCAAACTGCCCGAAATTCCTTAGTTTTATATTTTGTAGTAGTAAAATCGTGTTCGACCTCGCAGGAATAATTAAAGGGGAAATAAAGTGAAACCTCAATTTTTTTTCGTTCAGCAAAAGCTATTCAACCTTTGTAAGCTTGTGAATGCAACAGTTCCCAATCGATTTCGATGCTCTGTGAAATACAGAAAGTGATTTGAGCCCTGTGCTACCACTGCGGTTTATCTTACTCCATTGTAATGCGGGAAACGATACAGAGGACCAACAGGAGGGTGCTGGGACCATAGTTCAAGATGTCAAGATGATTTGAACAAGATATCAGCTAACGCTGCCGTTTGCAAAAAGGCCTTTCCCATATCTCTTATGAGGGCCATTTCTGAAAGGGATTTGCTCGAGACCAGTCACGTCTGTGCATCTTACCCGAATAAAGCGTTATAATAGCAATAGGCCACAAAATAATGCAAACTCATCTACAGCTTTCTCATTGAACTTTTTTGCGCACCTTCGTCGCTTCCAAGGTTACTTATTTAAACATGCCTATTTAGGGAATTAAGAAGACAAAAATAGTGCGATGTACTCCAGGCAATGATCACCAACATGCACGTGGTCGCGTCGTCATTGAGTGCGTCGCCATATATTTAAGCTCTGGCTAGATATAGCTGGGGCACCCTGTACATGATTTTCGCTTTGCTATGAAACGTTGTTCAGTGTCAGCGCACTGTGTGTGTTCTTCGCTAGTCCTTGTTTAGAGCGCTGTTCTTACATTTAGTATTTACTCATATAAGGCCCCCACTGGCTGACTGTCGGTACAAAATGATTAAGTAGTAAAGGATTACCCAACAGCTAACACAACTTTTTAAATTGTTAAGTTATTCTAAATCACTCGACTCACAGTATTCAGGCCAATGTCATAAGATAACCAAAGTGTCATGAATAGAGACTCGTGTCATGTGCGTTCATTTCTTTTTCTTTAATCTTACTGGGGATCTCCCCGTAAAGCTCTTGAGCCATGGGGTTACATAGTGTGTTTGAAAACTGTCCAGTTTGTGGCAGTGTTTTCGAAATAATGTAAAATCTTTGAACGTTTGAAATTCTGGTTCTGCGTGTTCCCCTTTTGGGTAGTAATATATTCACACCAACAGTTACCGCACAAGAGTACAAGGTTCCCAGTTGTCACCTTCGTAGGAATATTGGTGCCGATTCATTTTACTTCGCCTGATGTCAGCAAAACGTTACAAAAATAAGTATAATAATCATCAGAATTGTTCCTATACTTAACAGCTATGACGTTGGCGATAAAACGGCACAAAGGTAAGGGGAGCAAGGGGGGGAGGGGGAACTAGAAATGAAGAGAGAAGGGAAAACGCGGTTTTGATTACTGGAACCGTCAATGATAATATCAAAAAGAAAAATAAATTAAATTGACAATACGTTGAGTACGAAGTTTGTAGGGTTGAAGTTTACAAAAGCGAAAGGCTTATATGCCTCATGAAACGAGAAAAGTGACCGTCAGCGTAGTCGTCGTCAACACAAACAGCACTAAAAATATAATCATCATCTCTTTCATAATGATGATGATGTTGACTATACCAGATGATTTTCTCTTTCGAGTCGTCTTAGGCGAATTAATAAAGGACACTGAGTTTTTAAGAGTCATAAAATTCGGCAGACATTTAGAGTGATGCATACACGCAATATTCTAGTGAGCATCGTTACTCTGGGCTAGGGATGTGCGAAGGAAGCTAATGGCGCGCCGGTGTGGTAATACCGGCGGCCAGCCCCGGGATGGGACACCTGTCTGTGCCGGTTGACAAAGGACAAATTCGAAGCCCCGACTTTTTCCCTAGCGCTGACTTTTTTTGTTAGCGCTCAAAACTTTTAAAGATGGCGCTTTCTGCGTATCTACAGTTCCCACGTCTTTTTCATTCAAACCTCTACTCTTATTTGCCTAAATACAACAGCTCGCATCTTGATAATGCTACAGTCTACGATAGTCGTAAACTACTGTCGAACTACTTGCTGTATGAATGACGGCAATAAGATCAGTTGAGGTTACCCATACTAGGACCACTACACCCGGTTAGCAATTTCGAAGGCGATCTATAAGAATTCAATGTATATCAGGAGAGGAAATAAAACAGCGACAATGAAAGATGCACACCAGGCAATCGCTATGCTTCAACTGAATTTTTACTTTCGACAAATGACCATATAAAGGAATAAAAATTACAAAAAAAACATCTAAACTGATCGTAGCACATCGCCATTCCGTCAACATCTACACGTGCCAATCGACGTGTCGCTCATGTACTCTTGCTAGAAGCAAATCATTTTTTTTTTGGTGAGGACAATTGAGGGTACACTTATGGATCTGTTTTTCTCCCTGTGCATGTGCATAGTTTGGTCTACAAGAACACGGTCTCAGGCAGTTAAGAGATGAGTGATTTGACTTATCTCTACATTCTTCACATAGCATTCGCCAAAGCCCAGCATACTCTATATTCTCTTAACAGAAACCTTGCAGTACTGAACTGCCGGCCGGGGTGAGATTTTTCACTCTATACCGCGCAAAGCTCGGCACCCCAGTATAGCTGAGTACATTTTACAGCTTCGTGGTGCTTTATCGAGGTCATCTGCTGTTCATGTGCGTTGTCATGAAGTCTCTCATATGCCGAGTTATGCGATTTCGTGCAAACTTCGGCATTTGCAGGAGAACTGGACGAAGCACCAGCATTTCTTTGAGTTCCGCAGATACGTCAGCTTTTAAGATGTTCTGAGAGACCATCCCACCAGGCTCCGTGCGAATGACAGGCAATGTGAAATAGCTCTACTGAAATCGACGCTGTTGGTGAATGGCTCACGAATTGCTACTCCGTTTCATTCTTCAGCACTGTGATAGTATGAAACAGCATGGTACTGTGAGAAGCAATCAGTGATTAATAGCAGCTCAACCAAGTCATAAATAAATTGTTGGCCTGAAAGTCAGTCCCAAAGCTATACAGTCGCTAACCGTGGGCACAGCAGGTTTCCACTAATTTACTGCTGTGAAAACACATTAAACGTCACATATTTTTTTTTTCAAGTTTTCCTTGTGAGGGTCATTAGTGCGACGAGGGCACTTATTTTTATTGCGATCGACTGCACATGTGAGGCAACCGGCGCAGTCACTAAAACAGCTGGCATTGCGTTATAACTGAGTTGCCGAGGCGAATCAGGATGATGTCACACACGAGGCGTTCCTAAAAAATAAAAATAAAAATACTCAGCGGCAGCTGCTCGCTGAGTACCGGATGCCATTGATGACGAAAGTTCCACGTGTGGCACCGGTACACGCTAACAATGCCAATCGCTTCTTCAAAGCGCAGATTAACATGGGTCAAGTTCACCTACAGCGAAGCATTGACAGCGGCAGCCCTTAATGAGGGTATAGCATTACAAACGAGGTGCTTGGACGGTGCTATAGCCACACGCAGCTGCAATACGTTGACACGGCGTAGAATGAAAGGTGATTGCTGCTGTGACGGATGCAAAGCGCTTTTGCAGCTACAAGGTGTCCCACTTCGTCGGCGTGATAAGGAGTGTGCGTCCAGCAGCTTTAGCGGTGTCGAATTTCTATATAGGGCAGGAGATGAGACCGATGGAAAAGAGCAGGCGTTATAAAGCACCAAATACGATACGATACAGCATGCATGTTTAGTGTCAGTTCCACTCTGAACAGCGTTTACACGCACCTGCTAAGTAGGCACACCAGTGTGTAGATGTAGTATGCGTTTGTGCAAGCCTTACTCATTCATTCATTCTTTCATTCATTCATTCACTCACTCATTCATTCATATATACTATCATCCCCATTAGGTCATTACAGTGGTGGGGAAAAAACAGAAAACGTTACAGTGCTCCCAACCTAAAGAAAGCATGAATAGAATGCACACCTGAATTAAAATGGTTGCAAGAAATGCAGCATCACTTTTTATCATACTGCTGTGTACCTAAGTACACAGTAGTATGATTTGCTTTAGTGTTTTGCGCCCGAACACAAACAGTATAGTTCACCACTTCCGACAATCTGAAATTTATATATATATATATATATATATATATATATATATATATATATATATATATATATATATATATATATATATATATATATATATATATATATACATATATATATATATATATATATATATATATATATATATATATATATATATATATATATATATTTAATTGAAAAAGGCCATGAAATAGCTTTTCAATGGCTTCCAAGTCACTGTGGAATTATCGGCAATGAACGGGCCGATCAAGCTGCCCGTTCAGCCCATACAGAAAGCAGTCAAATAATAATACCGCTCTCTAGGACTGACGCTGCATGGAAGCTCCGCGTGCTTGCTCGTCAATGCACCACGTCGCAATGGAACGAGCCGCACTTCAAGCATGCGCGACTATATTCCCTGGACCCAACTCTCAGCCTTCAAATTCCTCCAGGCCTTCGCCGACGTGACGCTACCCTCCTGTGCAGGTTATGGTTGGGTGTCGCATTTACGCGCGCATACGCGTGCCGCATAGGAATGGACGACACCGCATCATGTGACCACTGCGGCAGTGATGAAACTATTCAACATATTCTGTGCGACTGCCCACAGTACTGTTCACAGAGACAGTCACTTTGCAACGCGCTCGATAAGTTGGACGACCTCACTCTGTCGGAAGAAAGAATCCTGCGCCATCGACCGGACCAAACGTCACAGAAAAAGGCTGTGCAAGCGCTACTGCGCTTTCTGCGTTCAACTGGTCTCTCAGAACGGCTCTGACTGGAACGTCTTGCGTGTGTGTGCATGTGTGCGTTTTTTTTTTTCGTTTTCATTTTATCTCACTCTCTCTCTCTGTCCTCTTTCCGACCCCTATATCCCCACCCCTGTGCAGGGTAGCAAACCGGTCACTCGCGCCAGGTTAACCTCCCTGCGTTTCCTTTTCATCTATTTCTCTCTCTATATATATCTGTAGGTCTGTTCCCAGCCACCACTCTTCGATAGGAGTACGGGCTGCGTGCATTTTGAAAAGTATACTAAATTGTAATCACTTCGTAATCACTACTCATTCTATTACAAATTTCTGTGCGAAAGCAGGACGTCATCAAGTTTTTGGTACAATCAGCATGTTAAAAGCGGCCACGATTGAGCAACTAAATGTAAGCTAAATATGCAAACAACACAAATACCGCCCAATAGCCTGACGAAAGACAGAGTTTATGTTGGGCAACCAAGTGCGGGAGATTTTCAAGTTTTTTTATACCTAGGCCAATTACAGACAGGGTAGCCTACTTAGGAAAAGCAATTCTCCGAAGAAGATGGATGAAGCGCAGCGCTTCTGGTAGATATTTTCAAATCATTACAGGCAACTTCCTGCTGTCGCTAAAGTGCAAACTGTACAGATGTTGTGTACCACCAACACTAACACGTAAGGAGGAAACTTGTACGATAACTAAAATACTCGAGAGGTTAAGTAGCTAGCATGCGATGGGATGGAGAATGGTAGGCGTAACAGTAAGAGATGGGAAGAGAGTAAAATGGGTTAGAGAAGAAGCAGGGGTAGTAGACATTCTAGCTGACATTAAGGAGTTCGCAGGCATAAAATGTAATCACCTCGCACAATTTAAGGCAAGCTGGACATCATTTCAAGTCGTGCAGTGCTGAAGTACTGCATTTTAGGTACTGCTGTGGACATAAAAAAACTCACAGGGTCTTTCATGCATTCGCCTAAGACGACTTGAAGGCGACAGCGCTCTTTTTTTTTCGTTTTCTTCTCAGTAAACTTAATGATTCTCCCCGGCCTACCTCCGAAAGGCTTCTGACCCAACGTGGTTTTGCACTGCCTCCAAGATCGGAGGCACTGGAAGCTTTCTTCACTTAAACTGGTTTTGCACTGCCACTGTGATCGGCCCACCTTTGACCAAGCGACGATGTCATGTGATGACGTGATTATGTGACGTCACATGATGACGCCATCGCGTGACAATTTCTCGCATCACTCGTGTTGACGCCGACGGCGACGGTCAACTTTCGCGTTTGATGAGATCTCTAAGGATTTCGCCTTAATAGCTTGAAAAGGATGAAACTGAAGCCGTACCGCAAATCTAGTGCTCTCTCGCAAAACATTCACTTGCTTTTGCGATGATTATTGGGCAAGAAAACCAAGTTATCAACCAAACAATCGCAGAGCTCAATACCTTCAAGCTGCTTGTTAGTAAATTCCAATAAAACCAGTCTTGTGCCTTGCAATTCAGAGCTCATTTTCGCTAGCTTCCAGGCGTGATAGAGTTTCAGAACTGCTATACTTAAATCGTAATTGCGGTAAAAACATACGTAAAACATTTTACCAGGAACGTGACCTGGGATCCTAACGTTACTTTGGTCACGTGTCATTTTCCCTATAAAATGCGCAGACGTACAGTAAGTAGCGCTCCTAACTTCTACCACGAAAATTATTTATATATAGCAGACGGTTCTTATCACATCATAAGCATTGATTTTTCCCTCAGAGGAAATACCTCGTTCAATAACAATAATAAACTGCGTGCTACAATATAACGTGCTATGTCAAATTTCCAATGCAATTTGTAATTTTTCGGTTCTTTATGAGTAATGCTCATACTTTACTTTTATTCCTTATACATTAGATGCAAGAAATCTAAGAAAAATTCTGAGGACCTTTTTTTATTTATAACGTTTCTGAAAACTGACATAGGTCTTTTTCCAAGAAAAGAATAATGACTGATTGCTTTTATTGCGATAGCAATTACATGGACAGTCTCGACGCGTTTTTGCCGTCGCCGTTGCCGTCGCCATCCTTCCGGTATGAATCCCAAATTGATAAGATCCCCCGCGCATTGTATGTTCTACAGCGGGTAAAAGCGCACGAGCGGGGCAGCCGAACGCGGCCGAAGAAGAGATCAAACGAGTCGGCCCATTTCCGGCGCTCGGCGGGTACATGCGATAACATCACCCCGCTCGGGAGGCCTGCCGTCAAAGCAGACAGGAAACGCCGCGCCCGTCTTTAACGACCATGAAAAGACACGAGGTGGGGGGCGGGAGGGGGTGGTTGTCGCGCGAGCAGCCACTTTGAACATTTAATCTAATAGCGTGGTCGCGATCGCTGGCGTGCGCACTATCTCGAAAGCCGTCACCGCGAGCGGCTCGTATACCCTTCTACATGCTGGGCTCTCAACGTGATGTGACTATGCGGAGAGCATCTCTCCCTCGAGCGGCCGTATTCTCTTATACCAGCGTTTTGTAGTTACGCGAGATCGGATACAAAATTACACCATTTCCCGCTAAAGGGGACCATGAGGCGATGCGAAGCCGGAGCACTTGCACGATAGCGTTCCGTTGGCGTTCTTTGGGCATGCTACCGACCTCGCGTCGTGGAACGCGAAGAGGAACGCTACGCGCGTCTTGTCTTCCCTCTAGCCTGGCCGTTAATTCTCACAGGGCGAGCGGGGAACGCGGTCGGCAGGCGTGCGAGAGGGGGACAGCGTAGGAGAGGAGAGAGAGGGGGAGGGGACGCGCATGCGCTGGTGCTCATCGTGGCGTTGCGCAGGAAAGAATTTCGGCATGTCTAGCTCGCGTTTCAGAGGAAGAGTGGAAAGGGGGAGGGGAGAAAGTGGAGAGGGGGAGTGGAGAGGGTATGCGCATGTGCAGTAAGGGTGGTCACGCCGCACACCACCACCACCAGGGGATTGAACTCCGCCATAAGGTACTTCGCATCTAAAAGTTAGCTGCCAGCCTCACTTCGTGTAACACTACAATTTGTTGCTATCACATTGATTGCTTCGCCCTTGCGGTGAAACTGTGACTTTTTGTTGCACTGAATATAGACAACAGGCATGTTACATCGTCATTGTGTACAAGCATTATTACCGAACAAACTAATCTGCCAAAATATTTATGTACATGAACGCAGTATACACAATATTCGAAATTATTTTTCATGTGGTTTGTTCGCCAATATTATTATAGCCCTCGCTAGTTTAGAGTTTGTTGTAAAGTTGCTCATTTTGTGTCACCTTGAATAACACGCGATCCCGTCTTGCATTTTTAATCAGCCTTGCGGCATGTATATTTTCGATGGTATTCTTCGCGTAATTCTTGTTGTATACCTTCTATACGGGGGCTCGGACACTCTCATGTCAAATTATTTTCATTATTTTTGCATTAAATTGTCAGTTAGCCCACATTGTGCTAATGTAGATATACAGGAATGAGCTTGGGCTATGCTCAAAATTTTATTACAAATATTCCAGTACATGACAACACGAAGAACACATATTCACCGACACTTCTTCTACAGACCCTTCTTTAACTTTCGTATCCTTAAAAAAATGCCTCTAACGCACAACGTACTTGCTTATATACTTCCCAATATATAAGCAACCTCACAAAGGTGGAAGATGTTTTGATGTAGAGTATACTGGCTCGAGCACCCGTATTTTCTGGCAAATGAAACCGCTTGGATTGACGCAAGCACCGCTGCAGTTTTTAAAATCCGCCGGCGTTATTTATCGACCGTAGGCGTGTTCCACCGTGTAGATATGTCCCCACAGAAATAGCCCTATCTTCAAAGTCTTTTTTTAAATGGGATGCCATTCTTAGCGAACTCCTTAGGTCCCATTGAGGATCGAACCCGGGCCGTTTGCGTGGCAAGCAGGTGTCCTACCATAAAGCCATGATGTTACTTGCAACTGCTTCGGGAAAAAACACTACATTAATGCCATGTAGTGGAAGGAGTCTCCTTACCGCATTTTGTTCGGCAGGTGTCACGACCAAAATGAGTCCATTCGGCGATTTGTAGGCGCATTGGCGAGGTCATCAAACAACGTTTTTGCGCGATGCCATGCTTCGAAAAAGCCGGGATAGTGCAGCCATCGCCGCTAAAAACACACACGAACTTTCAAACAGCTCCAAAAATATTGGGGGACGCTTAAGCTTCGCCTTTAAGAGTTGAACGCGATAGCGATATCCTGCCCCTAGTGCGCACTTCGAACACTACGAGTGTTTAATAGAATGCGTGCACTAATGTATGTGCCTTATGTAATGGGTAGCATGCTTTAAACCAGGAGCAATTATGCGCGAGAAACTTTTTCGAAGTTGCGATGCACCCACTACGTGGTCCTAAGGGAATACGCGCACTAATGTGTGTGCCTTTTGTAATGGGTGGCTCTCTTTAAACCACCAAGTCGTTATGATATTCACATGGTGTGACGCCCGATGGCAATGTACGCTTGTACCACGCAATATTACTGCGATATTACATCTCGTACTGTGACACCTGTACACAGGACGCGTATTTTTAGAAAGCATGAAAGCTACTTTCAGTGCAGCTCCAAGCAGAGGCGTGGCTGTGTGGTAGAACACCTGCGTCCCACGCAGACGGCCTGGGTTCGATTCTCACTCGGACCCAACACTTTTATTATTTATTTTATTTGCAGCTTTTTCGATTTTTCGGTCACGGACAAGATGATGATTTTTCGCTCACAACCAACGGAGCCGACGCCGACGGCGGGATTTCTGCGGTACGAGCTCTTTAACGCTATCGCGTTAAAATGGACAACTATGTCCATCTAGTGGAAAACATATCAAGCCAATGCCTACTGACTTTCTAGAGGAGGTGTTGATCAAGCAAACAGCAAACATTAGATAATGTGCTGCCATCTGTGAGGCCATTGTGAGAAATATGTCTCGACTCTCGCACAGGGAAGTGCTTTAAATCGAAAACCTGTACCATTACTATAGATACATAGCGCTCGCGTGTTTGTGTGTCTATGTGCGTGTGCGTGTGTGTAACAACACACATTAATAAGTATGCACTTGATGGTTGAAGTGCGCACTAGGGGCTGGATTTCGTTATCACATCCAACTCTTAAAGGCGAAGCTTAAGGGTCCCCCAACTTTTTTTTGAAAACTTTTTCCGGAGCGTTGAAAATAACAACTGCAGAAATTCGCATGAGTACCATCATAACGTTGGTTCTGCTGATGCTGAAGTCATGCTTGGGCGATAACGGCAATGAAGTACTATTTTAAAGCGAGAGCCTTGATGTCGCAAGATCACGTTCTGGAGTATTCAAAATGCTATTGCTACTCTCAGCATGACACAAGCGCGCCGTCCCATAAGCGACCCGCCAAATCTTTTATTTTGATCTCGCTCGAGGCTAGCTAGGGCGATAATAGCAGTGAAACCATCTTATGCTAAAATATCTGTCTCATCGAGAGAGTTATATATGAGAGAGCAAGTAAGAACGCCACAAAAAAACTGATCAGCCTATTACGCTAGTAATGATTCTGGTAATTTTAACAGCACCAATTCATCATCGCAGCTGTGGTTACACACAGACAGATCATAATGAGGGAGAACGCTGCTGTGTTAACTGTGGATCGGCATAGCATTCACTAGCTCATAAAACTATAACCTTGAAATGGCAGACTATGGCTCATGTTCATACCGCAGATGCGCGAAAAGCAGCATCGCTGATCTCCTTACCACATCATCCGTTTCCAAAAACGAAGCCGTATTCTAATCATTTCTGGGATTTTACTTGCCAAGACCAAAATATGATTTGAAGGCACGCCGTAGTGGCCCTCTTGCCCTCTTCATTCCCTCTTTGGCGATAAAGGCGGTTAAGTAATCTTCGTTTTAGATGTTGCTCGTCACACCCTCTCCGCTCGCCGCATCGATTCTCATATGGCGGTCAGGCAAACTTTAATGATGTACAGATGTTCATCCTATACAAAGACACCCGTGTCTAACTGTGTATGCAGAGCGCATACAAAATGAGTGATTCATTGTCAAACCCAATATTATGCAAAATCTTTTGTGTTTCAGCTATGGCTCAGGAACAAGACCAGGAGCACACAAAGCATTTATGCCAAAAGGTTCCAGCTCCCTTGCGCTAGTTTCTTATATAAAATCGGTAGACTGTTCCTGTGTTTTTCACTTTTATTACTTTCTGGCTTAGATGGAACCATTTTTATAAGACCACGTCTCTGTACACTTTGACGCAGTCAGCTTTTCGGGAAAAATGTTTTCTACATACATGGCTGTTTAATCATCTACACTACGCAGAGTGGAAAGCTCACATCAAACCCCTCATTATGTTACCGCACATGCCGCAGCAGCTGACGCATGCACATAGCAATCCATGTGCTCCTCTGAGTTCAATGTACCCGATTAGCATGCACATCCGCTTTCAATACCCTTGTAACAACAGCTGACGTGACTAACGGACCAGCAAACCCGTATGAATGTCACGGACACAGCCTTATGCTAATGTCATGTTGCCGTTCGCTTGTGCAATGGCGTGCGCGAACAGTCGAGCCATCGCCGGAAAGACTCGTGTTACGTCATCAGATCGGACAAAGTTCGCACTGTATAAGTAAAGAAACTGGAACAGAGACGGCAAGAGACAGCAGCGCTGGAACTTGGCTGTTCGACTCCCTCGCTTGCCGACAGATATTCTGTAGAGGCGACTGGGTAGCTGTGAAGCCCGAGAACCAAAGAGGTACGTCTCGACCTTAGTAGAATTAGCTACAGCTTTATAGTTTCCAGGTGCTCGCGACATAAATTTCACGCGAGTCAACGTTATCACCAGAACTGCAAATGGTGACGGTACTGGTGTTGGCAATATGTGATAAGGTGAAAAGGTGTTGACGGTATCGTTTCTTGCCTCAAAATAACTCTGGCTATGATCTAGGCTAAAGACAAGGCAGCGGTGGCTCTGTAGAAAAAGAACGCATAGTTGTTTTGGCTTTATCTGCTCTCACAGGTTTCTTTCGAGTGTTTTATTACACACAATTCGTCGTATCATACGTCTTTATATCTTGCGCCTTTTCACACAACCGATGAAAAAATAGTTGAACAGGGAATGTTCTTTGAGCAAATGTTTGTGAGACGAACTTAAATGAACACTAAGGGGAAAGATTGAATCGGTTTCGATCAATAAATTGTACTCTGAGAACTCTAATGTCTTTAATTTCCCCAGCATAGGTTTAATAAAGAACAGAAAATCAAGGTCAAAGGTTTATTTTTTTATTTAGGGCCGCAATCACCGCACGTGAGGTCACAGATTACAAAGTGTATTTTTTGTGTTTTGGCGATTCTGGCTTAACAAAATTTCCTGAAACTTGGTATGTTAAATCCCTCAGAGGACATTGGTACGTAGTTTAGGACTTGGTAGTTATGGGCGCCTCAGTGGACAATGCACTTCATTTTTACTGAATAGGTACTACGTAGTACCTAGTAGATGCCGTCAAAATCTATGACGTCACGACGTTTGATGCGGGAATTTCCAGGTGGCGTCTCCGTCCACATTTTCTGTTTGCATGTTTTCTTGCTTACCAAGGGTCTTCTCGCGGCAAGCGTGGTGATCTTGGTATTGTGAAAGAGTAATTTACGAATGTGAGAAATATAGTTTTCCCATTTAGTGCCCCTTTAAAATAGACAGAGGTTATGTATAACAAATCTGCGAAAGACAAACATGACCGAAAGAAGTTCAGGGGATGGCGGTAGCTTGAAGCAATGAAAAATGGCTCAACATGGGATTTCGATGGAGCTAACTTTCGGACAAGCGGATTCTTCGAGGCGTATCTTTCCATTCACGGAAGCGCTTGAATCACGCCAGCGCTTGAAACTGCTTCAAAAAAAAATATTGGGGGACGCTTAAGCTTCGCCTTTAAGAGTTGAACGCGATAGCGATATCCTGCCCCTAGTGCGCACTTCGAACACTACGAGTGTTTAATAGAATGCGTGCACTAATGTATGTGCCTTATGTAATGGGTAGCATGCTTTAAACCAGGAGCAATTATGCGCGAGAAACTTTTTCGAAGTTGCGATGCACCCACTACGTGGTCCTAAGGGAATACGCGCACTAATGTGTGTGCCTTTTGTAATGGGTGGCTCTCTTTAAACCACCAAGTCGTTATGATATTCACATGGTGTGACGCCCGATGGCAATGTACGCTTGTACCACGCAATATTACTGCGATATTACATCTCGTACTGTGACACCTGTACACAGGACGCGTATTTTTAGAAAGCATGAAAGCTACTTTCAGTGCAGCTCCAAGCAGAGGCGTGGCTGTGTGGTAGAACACCTGCGTCCCACGCAGACGGCCTGGGTTCGATTCTCACTCGGACCCAACACTTTTATTATTTATTTTATTTGCAGCTTTGTCGATTTTTCGGTCACGGACAAGATGATGATTTTTCGCTCACAACCAACGGAGCCGACGCCGACGGCGGGATTTCTGCGGTACGAGCTCTTTAACGCTATCGCGTTAAAAAAGGCCATACGCAGTCCGTTTAACCGATGGAACATTGCATGGCAGAATCGAAGAATCGCACCAGGCGTCACACCGTGTGGACAGCATAACGACTGGGTGGCTGAACGCTGCGGAGCCCTTACAAAGGACTCAGATATAATGCCTCATTACCGTCATCATCCTTTGCCACATGATCAAAAAAGTGCGCAGCTATTCACGTGACCTTTCAAACTCTGATTATGATGATGGTTATGATGATCACGACAATGATAATGATAATAAAATAACCGCATGAGTACTGGATTAAGTCGTCTTAGGCGAAAGCATAAGGGACCCCATGAGTTTTTCTTCTTTTGCATTTACAGAAGTAAAGAGTGAAGATGCAGTCTTCTGGCCTTTTCTTGTTTTTCCTGGTCGCTTTTGGTAAGTCCTGACTTGGCTTTGATCTAGTACTTTGAGCTCATCTCGAGTTAGACCTTTGCAACGTCCTCGCTCATTACCCGTTGCTTTCCACACTACCATGCAATTCCAGCAACATTCATGCTTCATTTCAGTGAGCACGAAAGCGCTGCCTGTCTCACTTCTAATGCCACTCTTATTGTACTGAACTCCAGGCTAGCCACTGCTTACTGGCGCATCCCTACCAGCACTGCTTTTGTTATTTTCATCCCAGTGTCTTCGTCGATTCCCAATATTGGGGCTCTTACCAAATACGCAAAAGCATGGGGGAGGAGGGGGGGGGGGTGTCACTATATGAGAGGACCAGAAAGGTCCTCTTCTTGGGTGTATACACGTGTACATTCAAATATTAGAGGGTGAAGGGGGTTGAGGTCATCAGGACCACCCCACTGTATCCGCCCGTGCGCATAACTGAAACTCTACCAAACAAGACGTGGTATTTCTTATGAACCTTCGCACCTATGTTCTTCTCCAAACCATGTCGCCACACTGGCAGGACTAGTATTTTCACGTGCTTCAGACATGTTGCGATACATGAATGCTTATGAACACCGTGTCTATGTTTTTTGTTCTTTTTTCCACTTAACGCAGTGATTCTTTTGACCTACACCCCTGGGGCCGAAGGTGGTGAATATTTAGGCAAGCTCACTGGTTTGATAAAAAGCTTCTGTGGCGGTCGCGCCGACGAAGAGCCTCAGATGAAAAAGTGACCACACGCGGCGTTTCACAACGAACGGAGCGCAGCCGCCGCCAGCAACACAACAATGCGATTTCAACGTTCTTATTGCGGCTCCACTCGGACCTCAAAACAAGCCTACAACAGCATTGCTCCAGTTATGTCTTACATAGATGCACGTCTGAAGACAACGCGTTAGGACAAAGAGATTATAAAATAAAGATTAGACAGATATAATTAACACAGCGGGAATTGTCCGTGTCTACATTTAAACGCCGCCAAAGCAAAATCTGGCGTTGTGAAAAAAAGAAACTTCGCTAAAGAAACTATGGCCATGAGTGTCCTATTCTTTTTTTTTCTTTTTTTTTAATAGTACGGGCCACGGCGTTAAATATGAGCCTTCCACTTTGCAATAAACGAAGATCTGCAACCCTAAAGCGCAAAAAGACATTATTGAGGAGCTTCATACTCCACCACATAATGTCATAACATATTTTTATACGAACAACTGTATGCATGACAACATATTCTGTCACTACTGGAAAGGCAGCGATTACAGCAAGACGTACCTTTAACACGTCCCATGTCCCTCCCCCCACCCCTCCAATAAACTTGGTTGTGAATGCTGCTTTTCAGGACACCACTAAAATATTCTGAGCGCTTTGTGTATTGCAGCCAAACTGGAATCAAACGATCCTTTATCAATGCCTTTGGTCAATGATAGAGGATCGTTTGATTCCAGTTTTACTGCATTACACAAACGCTCAGACTGTTTTAGGGGTCGTTATTAATTGAGTTTCGGACACTTCCTTTTGCGTTACGATGGTGTTGTTGGATGTGCGTGTCTGAGTGTGTTTTTCCATATGTGTGCTCGTGTGCTTATTGTACATGTACTGCTGTTGTTATGTTATTCCTATGCTGTATGCTCGATTTCCACTCAAGAGCTAAGGAATAGCCGGTGCCTTATTGTACGCCAACATTTCGTTTCACATTATGTCAATAAAAAAATCCTCTATCAATATTAAATTAGGGCGATAAAACGCTCACAAAAAGCACTGCAAGTAAATTATATTCAACATACTCCCCTGTGATTCCCAGGTGTACAAAAAAACAAATGTACAAACTTAAAGGTGGTTATCATGTCTATAACTTAATCACTTAAAAAGTATTTTGGGTAACTAAAACCCACATGGTGTTGTTTTGGTGGAACTACACACTTTTTCATCCAGACTTTTTTAACGAGAATGTGTTCAGTCCGAATAACGCTTGTTCACCGAGGTTATTTAACACACACAACACCCTCTTGCCGAAAGGCGCCACCCCTTTCAGTTAAGGCGTATTATAAGATATTCCACCCCTTCATAAAACTTATTCGTACATGCGTTCAGGTATTAACGTCATGTATGCATATGCTTGCTTAATTTTGCCCATACATGCGGCACGTTAATGGTTGGATGATGCTTCTTCCATAACAAGATATTGTGACTGCAATGCAATAAACTGCGCAGGCAGAGAACTTGTATTTGCTCAATAGGTAAAAACGTTCGTTATAGACATACACAAACAGACACATTGTGTATTGTCAACAGAACGCGATTGTCTTATTCGCGGACAGTCGAGATGATATACAGCAGCCGGCATATATACACGGAAGGGAAGGTGAAACTCTTAGACTAGGGTTTAGTGTAACAAAATGTGGATTGATGGTATTCAGTGATCCATGTGATCAGGCGATGTCAATACAGGGACAAGAAATACCGAGGGTAAGCGAATATAAGTACCTCGGATTATGTGCAAGTGAGGGTGATAGACACATGGAGGTACACGGAAAAGTCCCAGTAGTAAAGGAAAAGAGGAATGCTGCATTAATGAAGCACCACCCAGCTAAACCGTTGGAATAGTCTAATATATATGATTCAGTAACACCGGACCACACCTGTAGATTTGCAAACGGCAGTCCTAACAAATAGTGGGCAGCCGTAGCAACTCTCCATGCTAGAAAGCATCATGTCATGTTATCCTTCCATTTGAATAACCACTGTCACAGGTCAGAAAATTTTCAGTTCGGTTAAGAGCAATCAAAATACTCATTTCTGACTTCCTAATCCCTGTAAATCTTCTATATGCATAACTCTTAAAACCATGTGTGCTTTTCACAAAAGATGACACTCAGTCCAAACCAAGTGTAAGCCCGTCACCACAGGAAGACGCCCCTTTTTTTTTCTTTAACCCGTGCAGTTTTCATTTAGCGAAGTTCAGAGCTGCGTTTACATTGTTTTACATGGCGTCAGCGCCGCCGGCGGAAATGGTCGTGGTGGAGACCTACACGCTATTAATGAAGATTGAGCGAGTAAGACATGCGTCGCATCGAACACCGCATAAAATACGGGAGACCTGTGATAAAAGAGACGCGGACGTCAAGGCACATCGCGAGTTCGCATAACTCATTTTGTAGTAATATGTATGCTTGCTGCTCTGCCTTTGATTAAAGAACGAACAATCAAGTCGTCCTCAGATATGCGCGTGCTCTCTTTTCAACACCAGCAATACCTTGGCAGTACTTCTAAGCAAACACTTAAAAAGAAATGTAGGCGAATATTCTAGAACACATTTCAAATATTTTATCGTTAGCTTTTGACATCACACATGCACAAGCTTTCACGAAGCCTACTATCACTTAAATTTTACTCCTGCTAAATTCATCTTTGAGCAATAATAGCCATGAAATTATTTATTTCAGGTTGGTTGCCTTGGTGTCACGCTATCACGTTCTGCTTTCTATTCCAAAACTTTATCTCTACTCCTAGCTTGGCGCATCCGCAATTTGTCATGACATATATCCACCAAACCTTCCATTTTTATCTCACTCTAAGCTGGCTGGTGCAGTAACAGCAATGATATTGTTACGGATGATATGGGTTTATTTACAATGAGGTCAATGAAGCGGCAGGCAAAAGACAAGGGACGATCCGATCATGCCGAGCACCAAATCCCGCGCGCCCGTTCTTCTTCGTTCTTCTTTCGCGCTCTTCCAGCGCCGCGTTACATTTTCCTCGGGGCCAGACGAAGCTCACCGAGCAAGTCAGAGGGCTCGCTGAGTGCAGGGCTTCAGTCGTGCAACATGGACAAGTTGCGTCTTGCGTGAACGGCGGTTGCCAGCTGTCACTTTTGCGATGACGTAGGTGACGTCGCTCAAACCTTTAACGACGACGAATGGACCGGTGTACTTAGAAAGAAGCTTTTGGCAAAGTCCCTGCTTTCTTAGTGGTGTCCACAACCATACGAGATCACCTGTTGCAAAGGTGACTGGCAAATGTCTGGCGTCGTAACGGGCCTTAGCACGGGAATGGGACGAGAGAGTTCTGAGCCGGGCCAGTCGACGTGCTTCTTCAGCGCGACACAAGGTCTGCGCGACACTTGCATTTTCGTTGGTCGAGAAAGGAAGCACGGTGTCGAGGAAACTTTGAGGATGGCGAGCGTAGAGCAGAAAGAAAGGTGTATAACCTGTTACTTCGTGTTTGGCGGTGTTAAAGGCATACGTTATGAAAGGTAGTACGGCATCCCAGTTCTTATGATCCGCTGAGACATACATTGAAAGCATGTTTATGATGGTACCATTGGTACGCTCAGTTAGCCCGTTGGTTTGCGGGTGGTAAGGCGTGGAATGCCGATAGTGAGACCCACAGAGCCGTAGTAGTTCTTCGACAACGTCAGCGGTGAACTGACGGCCACGATCACTTATTACCACACGGGGAGCTCCGTGACGGAGGATAATCGAATGCAGTAGGAACCAGGACACATCAGATGAGGTGGCTGAAGCAAGTGCCATCGTCTCAGTGTAACGTGTTAGATAATCCACGCAGACGATAATCCAGCGGCGTCCGGTGGAAGACTTCGGGAAAGGGCCGAGCAAATCTATGCCGACTTTTTCGAAAGGCGAAGTCGGTGGCGTAACTTGTTGCAGTGTACCTGCAGGAAGAGCAGTCGGTTGCTTGTGGCGTTGGCATACATCACAACTGGCGACGTAGTGCTTCGTCGTCTTCCACAGTCGAGGCCAGTAGAACCGCTGTCGGATGCGATGAAGCGTCCGAGCAAATCCAAGGTGCCCAGACGTAATGTCGTCGTGCATTGCTCGGAACACCGCAAGGCGCAAGCGTTCTGGGACGACTAGAAGCAGTGGGGCACCATTGCTTGAGTAATTCTTGCGGTACAAAACACCGTCACGAATCACAAATTTCGTTGAGTGTCGAGATCTGTTGGTCGCATCAATAATTGGTCTCAGTGATGGGTCGCGCAGCTGCTCCTGACTGAAGATGTCCATACGCGGAAAGTCCAAGGAGACCGTCGCAAGGTAATTGTCGAAATCGTCGTCATCGGTGCTTGTAGCTGGAGATGGTAGACGAGATAAGCAATCGGCGTCGGCATGGCATCGCCCACTCTTGTAGGCAACAGAAAAGTTATATTCCTGAAGCCGCAAGGACCAACGAGCCAACCGGCCCGCTGGGTCACGTAATCCGACAAGCCAACATAGGGAATGATGGTCGGTTACGATCTTGAAATGTCGGCCGTACAAATAAGGTCTGAACTTGTGTATGGCGAAAACAACTGCGAGGCACTCCAGTTCTGTTACAGTATAATTGCTTTCAGCCTTTGTCAGAGCACGACTTGCATACGCAACGACGTGTTGGCGTCCGTCATGAAACTGGACGAGGACGGCACCAACGCCCGCGCCACTTGCATCGGTATGCAGTTCTGTGAGTGCCTCCGGGTCGAAATGATGCAGAAGGGGCCCAGAAGTGAGCAAAAACTTCAACTGTTCGAAAGCAGCCTCATGCTCAGTGGTCCACCGGTAGGGGGTGTCCTTTCGAAGCAAGTCTGTCAGTGGATGAGCTAGCTGGGCGAAGTTTTTAATAAACCGGCGAAAATAAGAACAAAGGCCCAGGAAGCTACGAAGGTCCTTCACCGTCTTTGGTGGCTTGAAGTTGCGGACTGCAGTGATCTTGTTGGGATCTGGTCGTATGCCGACCTGGTCGACTAGATATCCAAGAACAACGGCTTGGCGCTCACCAAAGTGGCACTTCTTGGAGTTTAAAATAAGACCAGCTTGTTTGATACAACTGAGAACAACGCTGAGCCGCTGGTTATGCTCGTGGAAAGTCCTGCCGAAAATAATGACGTCATCGAGATAACACATACAAATCTCCCATTTGAGACCGCGAAGTATGGAGTCCATGAATCGCTCGAAGGTTGCTGGAGCGTTACATAAGCCAAACGGCATAACGTTAAACTCAAATAAGCCGTCGGGCGTAACGAAAGCAGTCTTTTCTCTGTCAGACGGATGCATTGGTATCTGCCAGTACCCAGACCGGAGGTCGACGGATGAAAAGTACGAGGCGGAGTGCAGGCAATCAACAGCATCGTCGATGCGTGGTAAAGGATACACGTCTTTCTTCGTGACGGCGTTAAGGCGGCGGTAGTCGACACAAAATCTCCATGAGTTGTCTTTCTTTTTTACGAGTATAACCGGAGCTGCCCAGGGGCTGCATGACTCCTGAATAACGCCCTTCTGCAGCATGTCGTTGACCTGTTCGGCGATCACTTTCCTTTCCGAAGGGGATACGCGGTAAGGCTTCTGGCGTATCGGTGTAGCATCTCCCGTGTTGATACGGTGGTGCATACGGGAGTTTGGCAGCGTAAAACAATGATCGCTTTGAGCAAAATCAAAGACTGGCGCGTACCTGGCGAGTACCTCCTGAAGAACATCCAGCTCAGTAGAAGACAGTGACTTGTTTATCATGCGCCGCAAGTCGGCTGAGTAGTCAGGAGTGAGTGGATGGATGTCTCGGGACCCTTCAACCGTCCGGACGTTAATTGTGGCCATCTCCTCAAACGTTCCCAATTTGAATCCGGCTGGCAGACAGACAGACTCTGCAGAAGCGTTGACTGTCCACAAGAGAGCACGTCCGTCGATAACTTGAATAAACGACCGAGGGACCAGCACATTCTTCTTAAGTGCGTTGGTATGATCTGGTTCCACTAGGCCGCTGCAGGATCCCAACAGGACACGAGAAGAGCACACGGGAATAAACATGGCTGAATGACCAGGGATCAACGCATCTTCTGACAACGAAAGAACGTCGGCGGCTTGAGCCCGAAAATCGTCAATTACGGCAGTTGGCAACGTGCTTTGGAGAATAATTTCCCCAGTTCCACAGTCAAGTGTAGCGCCACATTCTCGCACGAGGTCTATCCCTAAGATAACACTATGAGTTGCTTGCGCCAATACAATGAATTCTGCTCTAAAACTTTGTCCTCCAATCGTTACTAAAGCCGAACAAACACCAACGGGGCGCAACATTTCTCCTCCAACTCCACGAAAAGTTTCATTGCGATCCCACGCAAACATAACCTTATGTCCTAAAAAGTGATTTTTAAAATGAAGGCTCATCACCGAAATAGTCGCACCAGTATCTACAAGAGCTACAGTGTTTACACCGTCTATACAGACACGCACTTTGTTCTTCAACATCACAGCAGAAGGAGGAATTGGCGAATCGGACCGTCCCGCGACCGCACCTCCATCGGTCGCACCAGCTAGTTTCCCAGCTGGGGAGGAGAAGGCGACCGACGACGCGGGGACGGCGAACGGCGTGGTCGTCTCGAAGGTGGCGTAAGGCTTCGCTCGGATGCTGGGGACTCGTCACGCAATCTGTTAGGCCACTGCTGTCGTAGAGGGCTAACGATAGATGGAGATGTCGAGGTTTCGTGTACACGAGCCGGGTATGCCGAGAAACGTGGCGCTCGCGGCTGGCGGCGACAGAAGCGCGAGATATGCCCTCGGAGGCCGCACGTGTAGCATATTGGCACGTCACGGTTCAAATTAGTGGTAGCAGAGGCTCGCGGAGTTGGGTGGTACTCCGCAGGCGCACGTCGTGACGTCTCGTAGTAGTCTGCAGGAGGACGTTGTGGTGTCGGGGGATATTCCGCAGCAGCACGACGGGATGGTGACATCCGGCGGCGACCGTGACTTGTCGGGAGCGATCGGAAGCTCGTGCTGGAGTGCGCCTCTTCAGATTGTGGTCGATACTCGATGCGACGCTCTCGCTTCCAGAAGGATGGTGGTTCGGGAAACTCGTCGAATGCGCATTGATAGCCAGCCTCTGCTCCCTGAAGCCGTGCTAGCTCTTCTTGAACTACTCGACGCACGATCAGAGGAAGGTCTTCGCAGGCGGCGACGTCCATACTTGCAACCGTAGGGACGCTGTCCAAGCGCCCGAACTTCGGCAAAATTCGTCGGGTCTTCAGCGCCTCGAATGCCCGACATTGCTGCCTAAACTCGGAAGGTGTGTGTAGGTTTTCCCTTGTAATTAAAAAGCTATAAACATCTTCAGCGATGCCCTTTAACAGATGTCCGACCTTGTCTTCGTCGGACATGTTCGTGTTCACAATGCCACAAAGCTTCAGTACTTCCTCAGTGTACGTCGTACACGTTTCGCCGGGCAGTTGTGCTCTACGTGCGAGTGTCTGTTCAGCCTTCTTTTTCTTGGAACTTGTGTCCCCAAAGCAGGCCTTCAGTTCCTCAACAAAGGTCGGCCAAGTGGTCAGCATGTGTTCATGGTTCTCAAACCAAAGCAGGGCGGTCCCGGCGAGAAAGAATGCCACGTTCACGAGCTTCGCCGACGTACTCCATTCGTGATAGCGGCTCACTCTTTCGTAGTGCTTTAACCACTCGTCCACGTCTTCATCGGTCCTACCTGAGAATATGCGTGGCTCAGGTGCCCAGTAGCTAGGTTGTCTCGGTCGATGGCTGCCTTGCTCCGTGACACCGGTTGGTGCGTGGGCGTTGCCGGCCGACGTGCCTTCGCGGGCGTCGGTCATGTCGGTGTGTTCCGGAGGTAGTCCGGCTAGGCGTCGGCTTCTTCGAAGGTCGTCTGCGACAGTGTTGTCCAGGGCGTCGGTTACCCCGCACCAGTCCACCAAAACTGTTACGGATGATATGGGTTTATTTACAATGAGGTCAATGAAGCGGCAGGCAAAAGACAAGGGACGATCCGATCATGCCGAGCACTCCGTAACAGTTTCCGTAACAGTTTCATTTATAATAATATATAGGCATTGCCGAGACAGTATTATGCAAGGGATAACAATGAACACCACTACAAAATATAACACCTGATAAGCTTTTTGCGCCGGTAATCATTCTGACGATTTTAGCTCCAGCTTAGCAGCACCCGATCCATCATTGGAGCTGCAGTTACGAACGCATGTCTCACCACATGACGCAACACTGCTGCGTTATCTGCGGGTCGCCATAGCATTAACTAGCTCGTACAGCTATTGCATTCGAATTGCAGACGCTCGCTCACGCACATAGCGTAGGCGTGCGAAAAAGAAAAAAAAAACAACGCTCATTTTCCGCACCACTGCGTCAGGTATACCTTATAGCGGACGTAAATGTCAGTTTTCTGCCCAAGCAAAGTCTTCGCTAGCTTGATCTCAAAGAAAATCAGCTCTGGAACTTGCACTAGCCGTTATACAGCTCACAAAGGAGAAAAAGATATCAATGCTTGAGAGCAGACATGTCAAACTGCGATTATATGAATGGCAAATATGTGCACTCTTGTATCCTACCTGTCTTTCCTTCGCTCCCTCATTCACATCCACATGTGCTGGATAGCAAAGTGGACGAATCCTTATTCAACTAGCTGTTTTTGCATCGTTCCTTATCCCTTGGCGACGAAGAAAATTTTGCAATAATTGTTTCGCCCACTTCTGACAGCCTCTTAGATGTCGGTAAATGAGAGGGTCAAGTAACGTAAATGGATAAGATGAGCTGCCTAAGTACGGAGTCAGGTGACTAACTCCGTATGCAGGCGCCACACTTTCGAACTGGAAACGTGTGTAATAAATCATCCCTCGTTAGACCCACTATCATACAAGACCTCTTGTGTTGAGACGATGATACTAGAGCAAGAACGCGAGCACGTAAACTATTTTTACCATGGAAGCATCTCATATTGTCACGGGGTCGTGACGTGGACGAAGACCGCAGGCGATGTGTCCGAGATGAAAGTCTTTACTTGAGCGAACTTGTGGTCGAGAAACGGAAAGGTAATTTACAGCGGTAGCGGCGAACAGAGCGTCGACCGTCGATCAACTGACAAGCGGTGAAGCGCGTCGTCATTTATACACGTACCGTCGAATATTCCAGCGTTATCGCTGGTTGTCGCGCAAACTCTGGAATAAGCTCGACTGTTCGCGTCTTAAGCGAAATCTTAACAAAACGATCTACAGTAATCGCGAAGCTTCTCGAACAATAAGGCGCCGTTTGCGCTGAGCGTTGCTGACAGTCTTTTTGGGCGAAAACCGAATGCAGCAAGAGTGGTAATAAGAAAAGCACGTGGCAATATTAGCACGCCGCGTGCGCACAATCCTTAGCTGTAGCATACTTTGGCAAGCTTATTCTCGTTCCTAATTTTTACAGAAACTGCGCGACATTTTTCTGTATACTATGATTCTTTATCGCTTTCAGGCGATCAGTTACACTCATCAGAAGATGACTGTAACTCCGGGTCTCGTTACAATTTTGCAAAAACAAGTTTTCGGGAAAACCTTTCACGGCAATGAATGTTTGCTCATCGGCGTTGCGCATGATGTAAACCTCACAACAAACACCTCCTCATATTATCGCCCATGCTGCTGCGAACCCCGGCGTGAAACATGCAGCGCGGCCGGGGCTGAGGAAATCCCGAGAAAGTTAAAAGAGAGACGAGGAGGAAGAGGAAGTAAATAAGACGCTCGCACTCATAGGGACGGCATGTTTTCTCCGTTTGCCCGTTAGTTAATGGGGAGGCCTACGGTAATACCCTAATTGCAGACTGACGTGATCTCTTTCTTGAGGTCACCCATGCGAGATTGCACAGCAACAGACTGATCTCAAACAGACCATCACTACAGGAATCTACGCGAAATAGAGTGACATGAGTTTTTGCCCCCAGGCTAGAAGGGCAGCTGCGCCTTTGTACTCCACAGGTTTCACCTGGTAAGTCCACCTCTTCAATCGTACGTAGAGGCGCAACTGTACTAATAACAATAAGTATTGCGGTTTAGCGTTCAAAACCATGACATGATTACGAGGGAAGCCATAGTGGAGTGCTCTGGAAATTCAGACTACCTGGGGTTCCTTAACGTGTAACGAAATCCATGTACACGGGACTCAAGCATTTTCGCCTCCTTCGAAAAAGCGACCGCCGGCGTCGGCGTTCGATCCCGCGACCTTCGAGACAGCAGTCGAGCACCATAACCACTAGACCACCGTGGAGCCCGAACTCTGAGCGCTGTCTTATGTATCAGACATTAGAACATATAGTATTTCGCGACTTCCCGCCCTTCGTGTCACAGCAGATGACGGGGGCCTCAAGGCTGGCTGACATGGGAGTGCAAGCATTAGCTGAAAGCTGCATTTCGCCCGAAATATGTGACCATGCAATATTACCAAATGCTACAAGGGCATTTTTTTTTCAAAATTAGTGAACTGTATGCTAGACGTTTGGTAAACCGATACGTAAAGTTGCGGATTACGGAAAGGGTCTGTTAATCCCTTTTGATAATCAGCGAGTGCGCTTCCTTGCGCTGCATATTCGTCCAACTAATGGCGGCACCTGTCGTGCTTCCCGTGAAGGCGAAGTCCTAGTTGCACGTTCTGGAGTTTGTCTATTATGCGTGCTTATGTCAAGAGAGCCGAGTCTACATTTTCCGCCTCATAGCTCAAGCAAACTGCGCTTGAACACGCTGTTTGAATGACTAACCTCCATTAAGGAAAGAAGATTGCTTTTAAGGGCTCGTTTTTCTTTGTTAGACACAATATTAATGGGAACTAACAGACAGCAATGCCAAGGAAAGTATAGGGAGTGTTATTTGTAGTAATTGGAATATGAATGTGAAGAAAGTAAAGTGGACGAAAAGATAACTTGCCGCCGGCAGGGACCGAACCTGCGACCTTCGAATAACGCGTCCGATGCTCTACCACTGAGCTACGGCGGCGGTCATCCCTCCGTCCACTTTATAGGGTATATATGTGAATTGAAACTTAGAAGTGTCAGTCAGCGCCAGTCGCAGCCATGGCGGCGAGTGTGGAACACTCTTTTTTCTGCTTTTTTTTTCTTTGGCGTCACGTAGCACAGGTTCGGTCCCGGCCGGCGGCAAGTTATCTGTTCGTCCCTGTTACTTTCTTCATATTTATATTCCAGTTACTACAAATAACACCCCCTATACTTTCCTTGGCATTGTTGTCTGTTAGTTCCCATTAATATTGTGTCTAACCTCCATTAAGTGACTAACCTCCATTAATTGGGCTAACTGCATCGCCGGAAAGCTAGCTTTACAATCACGAAAAGGATATATACGCTATAAGGCGGACAGTTGGGCCTAGTTGGTATATAACAGGGCTCTCAAACAAGTGACCCGCGGTCGTTTCGCTAGAAGCCCGCGGTTTCACATGGGATACGGTTTTGTGACTTCTAAATAGTACTCGCAATATTGCTACATGTAGGCTGCCGGAATCCATATTGTCGACGCGCGTGTGCGCCCGACGAAGAGGACGAAGGTCGTTAGCTGCTCGAGCTCGGAGCCGGATTGCTCAGCGCTGCAGCCGTTCTTGAAAATATATCTTGTGAATAGCGACTTGTAAAAGCGACTGTCACTCACGTAACATATTTGGTGGAGGTGGAACGTTCCCCGTCCTCATCACGCAGCTCCGCAGTGGCCGCGTCATCCAGCCTCTCGCCATGGCTTCCAATGACAACCCGTCCCCATCTCCATCTGCGGCTCCTACGACAACCTTTGTTGCGGTCCCCACCCCCCGCGATCCTGGGACATTCTCTGCGCAACCTGGCCTCGACGTCGACTACTGGCTTCGCCTGTATGAACGGGTCAGTCAAACTCACCGGTGGGACCCTACCATGATGCTCGCTAATGTTCTCTTCTACTTGGACGGAACCCCGCGCATCTGGTACGAAACACATGAGACCGAGCTCACCAGCTGGGACACGTTCAAGGAGAAGCTACGTGACATCTTTGGGAACCCGACCGGTCGCCACGCAGCTGCACGACAAGAGCTCGCTACCCGTGTCCAGTCACCTACTGAGTCGTATGTCTCATACATACAAGAAGTGCTTGCTCTTTGCCGGAAAGTGGACGAGGCAATGCCCGAAGCTGACAAAGTGGGTCACGTTTTGAAAGGCATCGCGGACGACGCTTTCAATTTGCTGGTCTGCACCAACGTCTCGACTATCGACTGCATCATTCAAGAATGCCGCCGTTTCGAAACGGCCAAAAGCCGTCGTGTGCACCCTCAATTTTCTCGGTTGCCAAACACGGCTGCCACGTCCACCTGCTCCGATTCCGCCGCTACACCGCCCTTTGAGCAGTGTGTAACGCGTATCGTTCGACGGGAACTTGAAGCGGCAAGTCCAGCGCCGTTCCAGCCCTCTCCATTCGACCATGCCACTATACAACCAACCCCCGCGGTCTCCGTTATTCAGGCGGTCGTACGACAAGAATTCGCCAACCTCGGGTTCCCTGTCGCCTGCCCCGTCTCTCGCCCCTCGTCCCGACCAATGCCCATGAATGCACCTCGAAGTGACCCATTCGTTCCTCCACGATCTCGCAACCCAGCGGAATGGCGTACTCCCGACGACAGACCCATCTGCTTCCGGTGCCACCGCGTTGGTCATGTATCCCGCTACTGCCGCGCCACTTGGACGCCGCCATATAGGACCCAATTTTTCTCGCCTTCCCGCCCATATGAAGATCTTCGCCGGTATTCGCCCAGCCGTACAGACCCTACTGGTGACACACCTAACAGCCGCCCTCCTGCTCGTTCACCGTCCCCTCAACACCGTCGTTCCCCGTCGCCCCAACCCCGCCGCCACCCCTCGCCGCCCAACTTTGCATCGTACCCGACGGAAAACTAGATCGTGCAGCTCCTGGACGTAGTGCTGCATCATCTCCTTCTGAACCAAATCCTCCGTTGACGCTTCCTACGAACAAGAACCTCATCGATGTGCATGTGGACGGTATTTCTTTGACGGCTCTAGTCGATACTGGAGCTCACGTGTCCATAATCAGTGCTCGTCTTTGTCGCCGACTGAAAAAAGTCCTCACACCTGCTACTACAAAAGCTGTACGCGTCGCCGATGGCGGAACTGTTCCTGTCACTGGAATGTGTACAGCTCGCATAAGCATAGCCGACCGTTACGTTCCTGTCCTCTTCACGGTGCTCCATAATTGTCCTCATGACCTCATCCTAGGGATGGACTTCCTGTCGACCCATTCTGCCCTGATAGACTGTTCCGCTGGTACTCTTTGCTTCGACCTTCCTCTTCAGCCAGATATTCACCCCGACCTCCCACACAGCCTCTGCACCTCGGATTTCATCCGCCTACCGCCTAAAGCCCTAACATTCGCCGAATTCACAACGACTTCATCCGTGTTGGATGGGCACTACGTCGTCACGCCGATTACTGATGTACTTCTGGCACGTGACATCACTGTGCCTCACTGCGTCATAACTATAGCCGCTAACCGGGTACATCTCCCCGTCATAAATTTCGGCTTCACGAAGCAAGTCCTCCCTCAAGGCATCTTAATCGCCACGTTGCGGTCCTTAGCCGATGACCACGTCACCTCTTTTGCAGCAGACGTATGCTCCAATATTCCTTGTCGCCCACCCGATACCACAAGCCTCGACATGGCATTACGCCCCATGATTGCCCCAGACCTCCCCCCAGCGCAATCAGCCGCCCTCATCCGCCTTTTGGCTTCTTACCGCGAGATCTTTGACCTTGACAATCGACCACTCGGCCAAACTTCTCTTGTGCAGCACCGTATCAACACAGGTGATGCTGTTCCCATTCACCGTCCGTATCGGAGCGCCAGATTATTCAAGAAGAAGTAAACAAGATGTTAGCTAAAGGCATTATTGAGCCCTCATCGAGCCCTTGGGCGTCACCCGTCGTCCTGGTTAAAAAGAAAGACAACACGTGGCGTTTCTGCATCGATTACCGGCATCTAAATCGAATTACGAAAAAGGACGTGTATCCTTTGCCCCGCATTGATGACGCTCTCGATTGTCTCCATGGCGCACGCTACTTTTCATCCATAGACCTTCGCTCCGGTTATTGGCAGATTGCCGTGGACGAGAAAGACCAAGAAAAGACCGCCTTCGTCACTCCCGATGGCCTGTACCAATTCAAGGTTATGCCCTTCGGTCTATGCAACGCCCCAGCCACGTTCGAGCGCATGATGGACTCTCTGCTACAAGGGTTCAAATGGTCAACATGCCTTTGTTACCTAGACGACGTCCTCGTATTTTCACCTACATTTGAGACCCACCTTGAGCGTCTGTCGGCTATTCTCGACGTCTTCCGCAATGCTGGCCTCCAGTTGAACTCGTCGAAGTGTCACTTCGGCCGCCAACAGATTACAGTGTTGGGCCACCTCGTTGATGCTTCTGGTGTGCGGCCGGACCCTGAGAAAATTCGTGCCGTCACCAGTTTCCCAGTACCCAAATCCGCCAAAGATGTTCGGAGTTTTGTGGGACTCTGTTCCTATTTCCGGCGGTTCGTGAAGGACTTTGCAGCAATCGCTCGACCACTTACTGATCTTCTAAAGAAAGACGTCCCATTTTCGTGGGGGTCCACTCAAGCTGCCGCCTTCTCTCACCTCATCACAATTTTGACGACGCCACCTATATTGGCCCACTTTGACCCATCCGCCCCGACTGAGGTCCGAACTGATGCCAGTGGTCACGGATCGGAGCCGTCCTCGCCCAACGTCAGCAGGGACACGACCGCGTTATCGCCTACGCTAGTCGCCTCCTTACACCTGCGGAGCGCAACTATTCGATCACCGAAAGAGAATGCCTTGCTCTTGTCTGGGCGGTCTCCAAGTTCCGTCCATATTTATATGGCACTCACTTCTCCGTAGTCACCGACCACCACGCGCTCTGCTGGCTTTCATCATTAAGGGATCCCACAGGTCGACTTGGTCGCTGGGCTCTGCGACTGCAAGAGTACACTTTTGCAGTGACGTACAAGTCTGGACGCCTGCATCAGGACGCCGACTGCCTATCTCGCTATCCGGTTGGCGAGTCGCGCACCGTCCCTGACACCGACGCTTGCGTGTGCACCGTTTCCCAACTGACCCACATAGCCGACGAGCAACGCCGTGATGCATCCTTACGGGCTATCATCGAGTGCCTCGGAGCCTCACCTTCGGACCGATCTCATCGCTCGTTCGAACTCCAGAATGGTACGCTATACCGCCACAACTTTCATCCAGACGGACCATCCCTGCTGCTTGTTGTACCCAAACACCTCCGCTCCGCTGTACTCCACGAACTTCACGACGTTCCAACTGCCGGTCACCTTGGTGTGTCCCGCACATACGACCGAATCCGCCGTCGCTTCTATTGGCCAGGTCTCGCACGCTCCGTCAGACGATACGTCGCGGCGTGTGAGAAATGTCAACGCCGCAAAACACCATCGACGCTTCCGGCTGGGTGCCTTCAACCCCTCGACATTTCGTCCGAACCCTTCTTTCGCGTCGGCTTGGACCTACTCGGCCCTTTTCCCCTGTCTTCTGCTGGCAACAGGTGGATAGCTGTGGCCACAGACTACGCCACACGCTACGCCATCACACGAGCTCTTCCAACAAGCTGCGCCACAGATGTCGCCGATTTTCTTCTGCGCGACGTGATCTTGCAACACGGTGCTCCACGCCAGCTGCTCACGGACCGTGGCCGCACATTTCTATCGAGAGTCATAGCGGACATCCTGCGTTCATGTGAAACGCGGCATAAGCTCACTACGTCGTACCATCCGCAAACGAATGGCCTCACGGAGCGTCTGAACCGAACCCTAACCGACATGCTTTCAAAGTATGTTTCCTCAGACCACTCCGACTGGGACCTTGCTCTACCGTACGTGACATTTGCCTACAATTCCTCGCGCCATGACACGGCTGGTTACTCCCCATTTTTCCTGCTGTTCGGCCGCGAACCCACATTGCCCCTTGATACAGTCATTCCGTTGCCAGCAGCTCCGACCACTGAATACGCCCTGGACGCTATCAGCCGGGCCGCTCATGCACGCGAAGCCGCTCGTACTCGCCTTCTGACCTCCCAAGAGAACCAACGCCGTCGGTATGATCAACGACACCGCGACGTACACTTTTCGCCCGGTTCTTTGGTTCTGCTGTGGTCTCCGACCCGGCACGTTGGCCTGTCCGACAAACTGCTCTCTCGGTACACAGGGCCATACCGAGTGCTTCGTGCGGTGACTCCCGTCACCTATGAAATCGCTCCTGCTGACTCGTCGTCTTCATCCACCCCGCATGCCAGCGACATCGTACACGTCGCACGCCTGAAGCAGTACCACTCGCCCAATGACGTTGACGCCTAGATGCGCCGAGACGGCGCCTTTGCGCCGGGGGTTATGCTACATGTAGGCTGCCGGAATCCATATTGTCGACGCGCGTGTGCGCCCGACGAAGAGGACGAAGGTCGTTAGCTGCTCGAGCTCGGAGCCGGATTGCTCAGCGCTGCAGCCGTTCTTGAAAATATATCTTGTGAATAGCGACTTGTAAAAGCGACTGTCACTCACGTAACAATATTTTCTCGCCTACTGGAATTAATAGCGCTTTGTGCAGGCAAGCTACAGAGACGGGACTGGTCTCAAGCATTTCTTTTTCTTGAGACACCTCATGAGACCACTATGGTTTCAAACATCACCGTGGAACGAAAACTATATTAAATAATCGGCGTCCAGATTTGAGTCATTGTGGAAATCAGTATGTATATGTTTTTTTCCGAAACCTGGCGTAAAATCCACTTCAGAAATGACTCATAAGTCGGATATGGGAAAGGCGCTCTTTCGAATGGCAACGTTGGGTAATATTTTGTTCAATCTTGTGGGACTAAATGGTGCTTGTTCGACTAAATTTCGTGACTACGGCCCGCTAGCTCAGGGGAGTTTCAGACGCCTGGTATATAGCGTTATCAAAAATGATTGCTAGCGTCCTTGTCCCCTTTACGCTAGTAATCATGTCTTACATATATATATATATATATATATATATATATATATATATATATATATATATATATATATATATATATATATATATATATATGTATATATATATATATATATATATATATATATATATATATATATATATATATATATATATATATATATATATATATATATATATATATATATATATATATACCACTTATTCCTGTCAATATCGTCATACTTGATCAGTGCAGAGTAGCAGGCCGGGGCACACTACCTCAGGCCACCCTCTCTGCCTTTTGTTATATTTTATCTCATTCTTTCATTGGTCGACAATAATATTTCATTTGCTAAGGAGTAAAATATTATAGCAATAAGAACCAGTCAAGAAATAAACATACAATGTTGGCACTCATTGGGCAACTGTATAGTGCAGTTACACAAAAAAACAAGTAAAAGCCAAGGGTTGAATAAAATACCAAAACAAGTTGCACTAGACACTGCAGGCGACGAAAACCACTCGTTTATCAAATACAAACATAGCTGAGTTTGTGCGGCAACACGACGAAACAGCTCTGGTCCAAAAACAAACACGAACAAAATAAGCAACAAGACGACGCGCTCACACGTGTAAAATTTACAGAAAAAGCAAATTTCAGTGTTGTTTGTTGACGCACCGCCTTGCTGCTTTCATTCAGTGAAACCATAGTACTGAAAACACAAGGACCAAGGATGAGGTCCCTGTGAAGAGTACCCAGGTTTTTGAACGAATATGTATCACCAGCAATCCGTCCTTTTGAAATATAAGGATGTCTTACGTAATAAAAAGCGACTCTATTTTCAATATAAGTACTCAAGTTCAAGATAAGACTTTGTTTTCAAGATGAAGTTCCAATTCCAGGAATGGAGAAAGGAAACAGAAAATAGCATCCCGCTATATCGAAAAAGAAAGAAAAAAAGAAAGAAGGAAAGACAAAGAAAGAAAGAAAGAGAGAGAGAAGGAAAGGAAGAAAAAAATAAGGAAAGAAAGAGAGAAAGAAAGAAAGAAAGGAAGAAGGAAAGAAAGAAAGAAAGAGAGAAAGAAAGAAAGAAATAAGGAAATAAAGAAAGAGAGAAAGAAAGAAAGAAGGGAAAACAGAGAAAGAAAGAAAGAAAGAAAGAAAGAAAGAAAGAAAGAAAGAAAGAAAGAAAGAAAGAAAGAAAGAAAGAAAGAAAGAAAGAAAGAAAGAAAGAAAGAAAGAAAGAAAGAAAGAAAGAAAGAAAGAAAGAAAGAAAGAAAGGAAGAAGTCATGCGCGCACGCCAAGCTTCGCTTGCCCCCATTTTGCCAATAGGGGAAGGGATCCTGATTACTTATATCAGCACCCCGTGTGCTCACACTTCTTAACTACAGCATCCGTATTGCAGCTTTCTCCTTAAACTCTTCCAAAAACTGTGCTACTTCTAACAGCGCAGCTGTTTTAGGCGCCTTTCCTCGGCAAATCGTGCGCAGAAACTCGGGCGGGCTATGTGCCACAGGAATTGGGCAAGCCTCACTACCGAGCACAGGTGGTGCTGAGGGAAGGAGCCGGGAAAAAGGAGGGACGCGAGCTTTAAGCGAAAACTCTGCTCGGCGAAGTGGAGAGGAGGACGGAAAGGAGGAGGAAGATCAGAAGTGGAGAGGGAGGAGAAGAAATAAATAAAACGAAATCAAGTTTCTTCACCAGACGGGATTCGAACCCGGGCATCCCTGGTCCGATGGCGAGCGTCGTAACCACTCGGCTATCTAGGCACGACAGCAGAACAAGCATTTATGGGAACTATACGACTGCGTTGCTACGGGCGAGGGAACGAGAAAAAGATAGACAGAACGAGAAGGAAAGACAGAAAGAATGAAAAACGGAACGAGATAAACATAGAGAGAGAGACAGAAAGAAAGAGACGGAGGGAGAAAGCATTGCATAGCCATGTATAGCATATTATAATACGGGGGCGAGAAAGGGAAGTGACGGTGAGGTCGAGGAAAAGGATGAGGGGAGAGGTTAATACATACTATAACCACGTATACTACAGTATAGCAAGGACGTGGGAAAGCGAAATGAGGAAGAGCATGAGGGAAAGGAGGAGCTTATTGTCACTAGCGCCGCTGTTTGCCCAGTGCGTAGCTGCCCCATTTTTACAGCGAAAGCTGTTATGAGATCACTTCAGCGACCGTTTTTGGCGCCGTAGTTGTCCGCCGCCGCCGGTGTCCGTAACCAGTATCGCTCGAAATAAAGAAATTCTAGGATGGAACGAGGTTCGAACCTGGGCCCTCTGCGTGGGAGCCCAGTATACAACCTCTGAGCCACGCCGGTGCTTGAAACTGCTTTGAAAAAAGACCCTATACAGGCTTCATGTCGGGAAGGAACCACGTTAACATATGCAATATAGCGTGGTAGAAGAGTAAAATAAGAACTAAGCGTCCCACAACGCGAATTGCGCAACAAGTAGATTGTTGAATGCTTCCAACCCATTACAAAGGGCTCCACCATAATTCTTCATCGTCATCAGGCACAGCATCAACAAAGTGCGCATAATGCCTTACATGCGTTTAGCAGGTACCACGGCTTTCCGTAGAATGACGAAAAATGGCACAGTGCCTGCTTCCCAACTTCTCAAAAATTACCATGATTTATAGCGCAGTGGGTTCCTCGCAAGTGCACTTGTATTGGTTGCCAAGGAAGCCCATAAGCGCATGATCCATTTCCTCGGGGTCTCAATAAAGTTCTTTGTCTCCCTCCCCCCCCTCTCTCTCTCTCTCCCACGTCAACGTATATTTACAGCATTGTGGGAGAGGGAAATAGTGACCGGGCGTCACCCAGTGCAAATTACATAACTGGGGGGCCGTTTAAAGCTTCCAACCCATTACAAAGGGCTGAGCCATAATTCTTCATCGTCATCATTCGTAGCGTCAACAAAGTGCACAAATGCCTTACAGACGTGTAGCTGGTACCTCGCGTCTCTGCAGAATGACGAATAATGGCTTAGTTGGTGCTTCCCAACTTCACAAAAATTGTGATAAATTGGCGTAGTGGGTACCTTGCTAGTGTACTTGTATTAGTAGCCCCAAGAGAGTTTAGAACGGGCTCTAGAAATGCCGCTCTTCCTGTTTTCACTGTGACTGTGGTGCGCTTTCGCAGGCCTGGTGTTTTTTTTTTAAGACGATAGTCTTGCTTCGGATACTTCTACGCAGAAATTTTGGTCTTTCCGTCTGTCTGTCACACGGTTCAGCCACCTGTCCAAAGTTTAGGCACTTGCTGAGCGCCCAGCCATCTTGAACTGGTAGCTGAGTTCATACTTGTGAACATTGTCGATCAACAAGCAAGCATTACACATATCTTAGGTGCAAAATCAATGCGTGAGTATTAGCTGGTGTGTTCCTTTACGAGAAAATACATAGATACGTAATTCTAAAGAGCCTAGTGTTTCTAAGGCTGCGCTGAAAATGCGACGCTATGCACGAAAAAGCGCTCTGCCGACGAAAGCCCTCTGCACAGGCTCATGTTTTCCGACGTATTGCCAGATGGCGTCCATATCTCACGCAGCGCCTTCTCTATCGTCTTTCGACATTTGCAGCGAAGCACGCAGATACGCGGCCAATTTTTTCTATAGTCCATCATTTTCTTTATTTTGCTTATGATTGGATGTGAAACCTTGCAATTTCACTCAATGAGCTTTCCGGGAAAAATCTTTGTAACAGGAACTGATGTTTGCTCATGGACATTCCGCACGATGGAAGCCTCACATCAAACGCATCATCATGCCATCGCACATGTTGCAGCAACAGTATGACACACGAACATAGCGTCCCGCATGCTCCTTCGAGTGCTCTGCACCTGATAAGCGGGCACATCCGCTCCAAACGCTCGTTAACAACAGGCCACGCTGCAAACAGACCTGCAGAAGTGTGTCAATGTCAAGAACACAGAGTCATGCACGCGTCATGTCGTTGCGCACTTTTGCAATGATACGGGCGAACAGTTATGCCAGCGCCGGAAATGCACGTCTTACGTCATCCAAGCGAAGTAAGCTATAGCACTGTATAAATAACGACGTTCGTACAGCCACGGCCACAGACACCTGCGCTGAAACTTGGCTGTTCGACTCCCCGCGCTTGCCAATCCCTGGGATCGACTGTGTAGCTGTGAAGCACAAAAACCAAGGAGGTACGTTCAGGTCTCGCTTGAATTAGTCGCAGCCTCATAGTTCCTAAATGTTCACGACTTAAGTTCGGCACGGGCAGATCTTATCACCAGAGCTGCAAAGCGCTCTTAGGTTTTCACGTCATCGCCTCCTTCCCTCTGCCTGCTTAGATTACAGTTAAAAAGAAAAGAGGCAGCGGTATACCAGTATAGGAACGCATATACATCATGTCCCTCCTTATTCGCCCTTGTGTCACTTTAGCGCAATTCTTTGCCTCTCTTACAGCGTTCCGCTACTGCGAAAACGCTTCACGCAATGCCCTATTTTTGCCATTTTATACGATAGCAAGGCGGCATGGCCGCGCGCCGTTGATTGATAAATACGCAATATTCTGATTCGAAGGGCTTGTCACTGAAGCGACCTTCCTAGGCATTCAGCTGAAAAGTAGTGCGTTGCGATTTGCGATAAGCTTCAATCCTTAGGGCCATACAACGAAACGTTCCTTTCCTTCGACCGCGTCCTCACCTTACGTGAGGCCTTACAGCCAAGTACCGACGGAGGAAGCAAGCGTGCCCTGAAAGCTCCCTCTACCCATCCTCGCGGGTGAAATGGTTGCCGCGCTCCTGCGTTCGAGATTATCGAATATAAGCTTTGCTCACAAGCGTTTATTCTGTAAAAAAAAAAAACGTTGGGTCACTACATCACTTCCAAATTGAAGTGTTACTTAGAGACGCGTGTAGGCTTTCTTCCAACTGCGATTACTGAATGTGAAAAGCCACCGTAGTCGAGCGCAAAACGTGGTGCGTTCTAGCAACACTGAAACGCCCGGCACCGTGCACGCACGCTCGCGTCTCCCCGCAGAGGTGGGGTGGGAGGGTTGCCTCGGAAACGAGCATCATGTGGGCTAGCTCCTCACGTGGGCTAGCTGTGAGGTGAAGCGCTCGTTCAGGGCCAGGAGCGGACCTAAGGGCGCACGAAGGTAGCCCCAACGCAACCTTAAGCTGAGGAAGCGCCAAGGAAGCCTTCACCGAGGGCTCCTCAGTGAGGAAGCTTTCAGAGTGATATAAGGCGGCTTCACCAAAATGAAGGCTTCCTTCCTGAGGAAAGGAACGTTTCGTTGTTTGGCACTTAATGTTAAGTCTTCATGCTTTTTCTTGGACTCGTCTTACATAACTTTTATCACTCATGACAAGGCGTCAGTCTCGGTGAACTGTATACTTCGCGGAAATAAAACAGAAAATCTGCCTTCCCTTTAACAGCAGCGATAAGCGCTTAATTCATCTGTTAAAACAGCACACGTATCGCCTACAAAGTTCTATGATAAGGCATAAGTATGAGGATTACGTAAGCTTAATTAACAGAAATTACATACGTAAAAAAGCTACAGGTGAGCCAAGTTCCTGGACTTGTAGTGCACTTGAAGTAACGGCTTCTGTGCAAAGAAAGAACCAATAGAAGAACATAAGCCTGAATGCGTGGTTGAGAGCGGGACATTTCATTCGCCTAACGTAACACATTAGGCCTTAGTGAGGTCACCTTTGCGTGAGGTCTTGCGCTTACAACTGAAGCAGTAGTTTGTTATGGCAGCCACAGCTTCAGGTATCCCCTCATTTACCGGCAAAAGGGTGGAAGAACTGACGGCACATGACGTTACCGCGGTAATAGATGCCTGTACGTTTTACAGCCTGCCGGTTGTGGTGACGTTTCAGGACGTCAGTACGGTGGCACGGAACAATGTATAATAATAATTCTTGGTATTTTACGTCCCGAAAACATGATATGATTGTGAAGGACGCCGTAGTGGTAGGCGCCGGAAATTTTGACCATCTGGTGTTTCTTAACGTGCACCTAAATCTAAGCACACGAGCCTCTGCAGTATTTCGCCTTCATCGAAAGTGCGTCAGCCGCGCTCGAGATTCGATCCAGCAACCTTCGGGCCTCGTTTACCCGTAATGCCTGTAGTACGGAGGAGGAACCTGCATCACGGGAAGTTCTCAGAGTATAAATATGAGACTCATTAGCCTGCTTTTTCCATGCTCTTGTCCTTAGCGAAACTGAAGGCGGATTGTGTTTGGCATGCATAGTGAATATCGGTTGTGGTAACGCTCCAGGGTGTCATCAAGCATGCGCAAATGTATGTATGTATGTATGTATGTATGTATGTATGTATGTATGTATGTATGTATGTATGTATGTATGTATGTATGTATGTATGTATGGATGGATGGATGGATGGATGGATGGATGGATGGATGGATGGACGGACGGACGGACGGACGGACGGATGGATGGATGGATGGACGGACGGACGGACGGATGGATGGATGGATGGATGGACCTGTGTTGTTTCAATGTAACATTTCTATCTGTTTTTAGGGCTAAAGAATACATGAAAATGCACAAACGGCGAATAAACTTGCTTATTGATACTCGCCCTGACGCTTCAATGCCTTGTTCCTTGTTCATATTCATTACTCTATCTCCGTGATGCAGCACTTTCTTATGCTAATATTGTTTCTTCTAACATGTCTTTCGCTCTATGTCTTCTTTTTTTCTTTGCATTTACAGAACTAAAGAGCGAAGATGCAGTTCTTTGGATTTTTCTTCTTTCTCGCAGTCACTCTGGGTAAGTCGTGAGTAGGCTTTGAAGTAGTCATCTGAGGTCACGTCGAGTAAGACCTGTACAACGTGTTTGCGTCTTGTCCTTTTTTTACATTTCTGTACCATTTTAGCAACACTCCTTCATCTGTTCATCACCAGAGAGCATGAAACCGCTTACTTTGCTTTTTATATTGCCACTTCTATTCTCAGGTACGCCAGGCTATCTCCCACATACTGCCTCATACCCACCACTTATTGCCATCTGCTTCCTTCTATATTCGTCGATTACCAAAATTGTGTGCGTTTGCACGCGTGAAGAAGGACTGTAATTGTACTGAACAAAACATTCCCAAATAAACTTCGCAGCTATGTTCTTGGGAAGTCATGTCACCACACTTTTTGACATTAATAGTCAGGAGCTTCAGGCATATTGTGATAGACGAACGCTGAGTAGATACTTACAGGTTCTCTACGTTTTTCTTCTCTTCTACTTCTTTTTGCCGTTTAATACAGCGGCCCTGCTGACCTTCACCACTGGGGTCGAAGGACTCTCATGGAACGACTTCCAAACTGTGTTGAAGAATATTGTAAAAAAAATCGCCGGCAGCGCCGCCGACCAAGGTGCTGAGTGAAGAAGTGACCGCAGGCGACATTCCAAGAATAACGGAACGCAGCCACCGCCAGCAGCCCACATTTGAGACTTCAATGTCCTTTATGCGGCTCCATTCGCTGCTAAAAACAACCTTATAACCATGTTACTCGAGTTATGCTGTACTCTAGAAGCGTCTGTGGAGACAACGCACAAAGACGAAATAATGCTACAAAATAAAGAGAGAGAACTATAAGTGATACGTCATGAGTGGTCCGTATCAGCACTGAAATTGCGGCTTAAGAAACTTCTGTGTGATTAGTCGCCTTCGTTTCCTGGAGGCGACGCTAATCCTTGACTTAAGTGCCTGGTAGCGGCGTTCGAACGTGGCCGTTTGTGTGCCCTGGTGCTTCCTCGTGTTTGCGCTTCACGCGCTGATGAATCCGATCCCAGAGGCCACGTAGAAAGTAGCGCGTGGTTGAGATCTCCTCCGCCAGGTGCCGACACGATCCCAGCTGCTCCCAAGTTTTTATTGAACTCAATGATTAATTAACTTGGACTAATTATTCTGACAGTTCACTGACCCATATCGTAACTACAGTTATGCTCCGATATCATAAGTTATTATGCAATATCATAATTATGTATCTAATGTAATTTTTACCTTGAACCAGAACCATTGATTTCTATTTCTAGAAGACTAATATTCCGGAAACCGGAAGTAAAAGCTCGAAAAAAGAAGTCACAGTTTCGCCGCAAGGGCGAAGCAATAAAGGCAATAGCAAGAAATTGGAATGTCACACGAAGAACGGCAAGCAGCTAGGTACTTTTAGCGTGCCGCTGAAGCACAAATAAGGACTCCCGAAAAGAACGCACAGGTATACACAGGACCAGCGTGAGCTACCAACTGTCACAGTTGTTACGTCTTCGTGCTTGAGCAGTGCGCTGCGAGCAATGCGCTGCGATGAAGAATCAGACACTCTTAGATATTTCTTTTTCTTTTTTAGGAGCTTGCTCCTCATGCTCGCGCCTTGTCCGTAACCGCCGCCGTGTACACTACTTCTCATTGGTACTACCGCCAGGAGCGCAGCTGTGCTCTCTTCGGTGATTTCAAGAATGCTCACTAGATGGAGCGCCGCCGCTCCATCTAGTGAGCATTCTTGGATGGATGGATGGATGGATGGATGGATGGATGGATGGATGGATGGATGGATGGATGGATGGATGGATGGATGGATGGATGGAAACTTTTAGCGGGCACACACCACGCTCGGCGCATGCGCTAGTTCAGTGACTGCCCGAGGGCCGCGCCTCTCGTTTGGTGCGCTTCCTTTCTCTTCGCCGGGAGCTCACTAAGTGAACACTCTTCGTTGCCGCTCCGCAGCATGAACACCCCAGCCAGGGCAGCAGCGCGACGGGCTCCTAACGCAGCAGCAGCTCGGGCTCGCCGCCAAGACCCTGCGGTGAGAGCCCGGGAGGCCGAAACGAAGAGGGCTAATGTATATATAACAACGTTGTCACGTCTATATATAATGGTAGGGTAATGTGTACGAAGGATTCGCGGGTTATCCGATCATCTCCGAGCAAGCTCCTCTAACATCATTCAATTCGTGGATATGGCAGTGGTTTTTTCTTTTAAACTGTGGCGGGTGGAGTGGCCCTGCGTCTCCTGCCACACGGGAGTGCCTGATGCAAGGATGCCTGGTGTTCTTTTTTTTCGTTCCACATCACGAGTGGATACAGAAAGGGGTCACTTTTTCGTGCTCGTCTCAAGGGCAGTTTTCAAATAGAAAAACATGTAGGAGCGTTGCATGATAGAAAACACGCTCAAGCTCCTCCGAGATCTGCGTACCATTAGCGGTAAATGGTGTATATAAATAGCTCGCTGTTATTACTCCGGCGCGTGCATGGAGCATAATTGAGTTGTCTAACGCAGCGCCCTGGGGAGCGAGGGGGCTGTCGTTTGAATCCCCGTTCGGGTGCTTTGGAATTTTGTCTTCTCCTTTATTTTTCTTTGTGCCTTTTTATATATATACATATATATACACATCCGGAACATGGCGGCAACGGCGTCGGCAAAAATCCGCCGAGAGTGTCCATACAACTGCTATCGCACTAAAAACATTCGCTAAAAACAGCAGGGCCCGGTGTGTCCTGTCTTTTTACAGCCTGGTGGGTCTATTGATTGAGCCGGCAGGTCATGGGATCTCGCTTTTGACCAATCAGTTATATGCAAGCGCATTTCAAATCTAGCAGCGGATTCACGACATCATGGGATCTCACCGGCAACTTTTAAATGAAAGGATAAATTTCGCCACAAAATGTCATAACGGTTTTTAAACGAACTACTACCCTCTTTAAAAAAAGTTCGGCAAAATCACTAACTTAATAGTAACAGTTTACTGGTCACAAAAAGCACTAGCATCTAAGTAAGTAAAGGTAGAAAAATCCTGGTTAGTAAATTTCACTACATTGTTAGCTAGTGAACGGTACTAATTCAGACGATTAGTCAATTAGGTACTAAGTTACTAGAGCGGGTACAAGCGCTAGTGGGCTACAATTACGCATAAGAAGGTTTACGCCTACTTGGTATGTACATGCATGCAGTGTGCATAGCAATATCAAGTTGGTTCTATTAGAAACGCATATATAACACCAAATAAAAAGCGAAACTACAAGGCACGTATAACTTTAACAGTGAATGCCCCTTTAGACAGTTTTCGAATAGGGTACACGGATCTTTCCGCACAGAATAACCTTGAGTTCTCGCAACTGCGCATGCGTCAAACGCTAACCACTCTTTAAGTTAGCGTTACGATTGCCATTTTGGGAAAGTATCGTGCGTATCTAAACCACCCAAAGCTCTCCCTAACGTTTATCGTAATGATGCGAGCGTGGTTCACTACCGTTTGGCTTTACCCGCCACGTTGTTCTAGAGGTTATGCTGCTCGACTGCTGACCCGAAGTTTGCGGGATTGGATCCAGGCCGTAGGGGCCGCATTTATATGAAAGCAAACGCTAGAGCAAACCCTTGGGCTCAGATGTTTAGGTGCACGTTAAGCAACTCCAGGTGGTCGAAATTTCCGGAGCCCTCCACTGCGGAGTCACTCAATCATATCGTGCTATTGTGACGTAAAATCCCTGCAATTGCTATTATTACTGTTATTACTGTTTACGTTTGCAGAGGACAAACGTATATTCCTAAGCATCTACAGCGCCCTTACGCAAAACCAATAAACCCAACCGTAGCAAGTCCTGGATACGCAATTCTAAGATCCTTATTCTCATTTTTAGGTCTTGCAACGCTCATCGATAGTTCAAAGCGCCGGAAGAATAAGTCAAATGACATTCAAAGACGTGCAATTATTATATAGCGTAACTATCGAAAAGTATAGCATAAATATCGAAAAAGCAAATTTTTGTAGAGGAATTGCAGTTTCCGAAGGACTTAATGCTTTGAAGAAGGTGAGTTATGGCCATTCCCTGTTGATTGCGAAGCATTTTATTGGGCCTTCTATTCCACGTCACGCGAAGTCTTTCAATGTCACGCCATGGGCGCACCGCGCCATTCATTTTCTGCTTTTTCGACAGTGCCTAGTAAAACCTTCGCTTAATGTGAATATCATTTACATGGATCTTTCGTTGAGCCTTGGGGCCGTTAGTCTCGCGTACGGAGCCTGCTTTCAACGCTTCTGATTGAACGATCACCGAGGTCTGCTATTTTGTGCCAGCAGCTCCATCGTTCCTTTGAACCTACACATGCCGCTGTGCTCAGCGCGAACGCCTGACGCGCAGGAAACGGCAGCAAAACCGGAACTACGTACACTGCACGGCGTTTGCTTGCATTTCGTATGTGCCTCCATTTCAACTATGCCGCCACATGTGTTCCGGTTCCTGGCTTTGCTGTCTGCGCACAGTAAAACGGCAAACAGCAGTTGGTCACCCTCAGGGCAACAAACACACGTATGAAGGAGCACAACTACATTATTAAGTTAAGAAAAATACCGGTAATTATCGTAATCCCTAATGACTAATCTGGGTGCAGATGTACGCGTGTTTTCATTGGGGATGTATACTGAGGCAAAGAACTTGAGAAAGGCATGTACACAGTTGAGCATGTTAAAGGGACACTAAAGAGCGAAACGATTTTTCTCGCATTAGTAAAGTAGTCTTCCACGATACCAAAAACACCACGCTTGCTACGAGAAGACGCTTAATAAGCGAGAAAACGCGCAAAAAGAAAATACAGGTGGCGACGCCACCTTGGAATTCCCACACCACTTGCCGTGACGTCACATATTTTTGACGGCACCGGCTGGGGCCTACGTAGTTCCTAATCGGTTAAATCGAAGTACCTTGTCCTCTGAGGGGACCAGAGATGTGACATAACGAGTTTGTGGAAATTTCGTCGAGCCAGTGGCGCCAAAATACGTTAAATGCTCTTTGAAATCTCTTACGTCACAAATTACAAAGTTCGGCGCGAAATCTAAAAATGAAATGTTGAACTTGGTTTTCTCCTCTAATAATAAACCTATGGTGGTGAAATAAACTACACAAGAGTTCTCCGAGCACACTTTATCAATCTAAACCAATTCATTGTTTCTCTTTAGTGTCCCTTTAACGTATGGACTATTCGTTGTTTTTATTATTTTATTATAATTGATTATTGATAGTAATTTTTATATTCTTTATTCCTTTTATTTTTTTCTTGTCATTTGGTACTTTAATAATCATTTCCATTTTATTATCTTCGGCAACGCGAACTGTAGTTACACACAACGCCTTATTTTTCTTAATATTTCTGTTTTTTAAATGCGAGGCATTTCTTAGCTGCGACTTTGAGCGTATCTATCTATCTATCTATCTATCTATCTATCTATCTATCTATCTATCTATCTATCTATCTATCTATCTATCTATCTATCTATCTATCTAGCCGCCTACGACTTTGTGCTCTCCTGGTCGCTTGGTTAATCGAACGTACACCAAAATTGCTATGGCGTACCATGACTGTATGACGAACATCAATGACAAGTCATAACATGAAAATCATGACACGCATGTCATGTATAGCATGATTTACATGCCACGCTCATTGTGCGATGGCGGCCGTTTAGCTAGCTTGATATACACCAAAATTGGTATCTTGCGACGTGACTGTGTGACGAACATAAATAACACCAGTTAACATGAAATTCATGACACGCATGTCATGTACAGCATGACTTACGTGCCACGCTTATGGTGCGCTGGCGGCCGTTTCGCTAGCTTGATCTACTCCGAAATTGGTATTGCGCGACGTGACTGTGTGACGAACATAAATAACACACGAGTTAACATGAAAATCATGACACACATGTCATGTACAGCATGACTTACGTGCCACGTTCATGGTGCGCTGGCGGCCGTTTCGCTAGCTTCATCCACCCCGAAATTGGTATCTTCTGACGTGACTGTGTGACGAATATAAATAACAGGAGTTAACATGAAAATTATGACACGCATGTCATGTACAGCATGACTTGCGTGCCACGCTCATGGTGCGCTGGCGGCCGTTTCGCTTGCTTGATATACACCAAAATTGGTACCTTGCCCAGCGACTGTGTGAAGAACATAAATAACACGAGTTAACATGAAAATCATGACACGCATGTCATGTACAGCATGACTTACGTGCCACGCTCATGGTGCGCTGGCGGCCGTTTCGCTAGCTTGATCGACCCCGAAGTTGGTATTGCGCGACGGTACTGTGTGACGAACATAAATAATCGGAGTTAACATGAAAACCATGACACGCATTTTCCTCAATGACATACAAGACGATGTATGCGAGGAGCGAGGAGCGATGTATGCTAGGAGGTGCAACAGGCGCACAAATAGTGCGCCGGGTATTCCTAAGCTTCTGGAGGAATAGGATATACAACTCGCAACTTCCTCACATTAACACAAGGAGTAACAGAACAGGGCGATTAAAAAAAATAAATAGAACTCAAACTGCGTTCTCGAAGTCACAAAAATGAAATAAATAAAAGACCACGTTAAAGAATGTCTATTTTTGTTTACTTTTAATGTCTGTGGAAATAAAGATAGAAGCGAGCGGAACGGAAGACCACCTTCTCTAGATAAGGGCCGACTCCACCGGTGTGCTTGTCCACCCGTTAGAAAAACAGAGACGAGTGTCCGGCGGTGCAGGAAATTGGCACTAATAGCTCACGCATTGGAGCCAGACTCATGGGTATCGGCGGGACGGTGTAAAAGGACTTCATCCTCCCCCCACACCCAAGCCCCAGTAGCGCTCCCCCATCCCCCACCCGATGCACCACGGGTTTGAAATCCCAAGACAAAATCCTGCCGCCGCCATGGCCACACGCTGTAACTATCGGTGTTTCTGGGCCCTTGTCTCCAAGTTGTCACTGCTTCGCAGGCAGGGCGAATTAATAAATGCCATATCAAAAAATGGAATGTTATACGGAGTAAGGCTGCCAGATCACTACTTTAGGAAACGCGGCCGTTGCCGCGAGCGAAGTGGCCTTCGCTCTATCTATAGATTCGACGCAACCATTACGATGAAAGCACAACACCTACAAAGTAATGAGCCATCTGCTGATCGCCTATAAAGATGCAGGACGCGGCGTGCGCACCTGCGGCGACCAAGGCGGGTTGGTCAAAGTACGCATTTCTCGCCGGACCTGCAAAGCCTCTTTCCCCGACACCCGACTTCTATCTTCATGCGCCTTTCGCGCGAAGGAGACGGCCGACTCGTATTATCTCTACTTGAGCGCTGTGTGTCGGCTGTGTCCGGGCACTTTCACTCGCACATTGATCATACGACGCGCGAGGCGACGTTATCAGTTGGACTTCATACGGAACATCACGGCGACGGCGACGGCAACAATGCGCCTGAAGTGTTCATATCATTGATATTGCAGTACTATAACAGTCTTTCAGTAAGGACACCGGGAGCACGTCACAGAAAAAACGTGGCTGCCCCCTCTGTCACAGGAATCGGTATAACACGAAAGTCAAACGTGTCTTCACAGAAGTAGTCGATCGTTTATTGTGCACTGATATGCGATATCTCGCACAATGTCTACTGGTGTTTGGCAGCGATAGCACCGTTTTCTGTAGATGCAACCACGTTGACGCCTGACACATCTTCCCGACGAATAACGCCCATGATTTATCATGATTTAACCGTTGTTACGGAAGTTGTTACCGTATGCCTGAACACGCCACATCTTTAATCCCGTGCAACGATGGCATAAACATGCACACATTAAACATTGCTACTCGATATGCACTCCTTCAAAGCGTCGTCAATTGAGAGAAACGGCAATTTGTGCGCTCTCCAGTAATAGGGTAACCGACGCCTGTGCTCATCATCATCATCTTTTATTGGCCCTTAAGGATCCTAAACAGAGCATTACATAAAGGGGGGGGGGGGGACTACAGAGTTGAAATGACGCCTAATTGAAATGACGCAAGTGCTTATAACGAAACCTAATAGCGTAACAGCAAATACAGAGCACGAAAGAGAAAACATTTCAATACCAATGTTCGCTGAGAAGAAGCGTAGAACACAAGGATGGGAGGGAGTTTAATAAAAATTAATTATAATAATAATCCGGACTACAAGACACAAGTCATAGTGGTGTACACAACATATTAAACAGATATTTTACTTTATAAAAATATATAATTAAATTTATATAACAAAGAGCGTACTTAAAGCCTGCTTGAATTTTTCTGAATTTGTCTAAAGGGCAATAGCTTCAGCAAGGCAATTCCAGTCCTCGATGGCTGCAGGAAGAAATGATTTCTTAAAAACAAGGGTCGAACCGTGAAGGCGTTGAACGCTGCCGGAACTGAACAAGCGGCGAGAATTTCGAGCGGGTGGAAGTAAGAGTGTACCATGCAGGTGGCAAACGTTGTGCTATAATTTATGGAATAGGGCGAGTGGGGAAATTCTGCGTCTTACTATTAAAGGGGGAAGTTCAAGAGATGATTTAATGAGGGTGACGCTGGCGTGTGAATTATAGTTCAATGAAATAAATAGGGCCGCACGACTTTGGATCGACTCAAGAGAAATTATTAGCGCCTTTTCTCTGGTGCGTTCTTTCTTTTGAACCAAATCCGCGCTCCCCATGCAGGATGATTAAGTACTCCTGTGTACACTACCACACTGCGCTTCAGGAAAACGGGAGGCAGATGTTCGCAGCTTAAGCCGTGAACGTATGAAGGCTTCGCGCTTGCAGCTAGCGTGTGTCTGGCTCTACCAAGGCGCGACATTCGCCCGTCAACGTCGTTGCCTTTCTGATGCGCTTAGTGCAGCCGTCGCACTCGAAGCAGTAGGCGGCGGAGAAACGTCGTTGGTGCATGATAAAGATGCACTACTTCGACAACGAACCATCACATGCTAACATGACGTGAAAGGCAAAACATGTAATTGCGTGTAGAGCGACTCCTCGATGCTAGCGCTGCCAGCGTTCCTCGCTGGCATCGAGACGCCCTAACTGCGTCGTCACCGAAAAGCTGCTTATCGGCGCTCGTTAATGTCATGACGCAGTACTTCACTTCACCGCTCTCACACGGCGGCACAGCCCCGCCCCGCCAAGCAAGAGCACCGTGCGAGAGAGACGGTGTGATAGATACAGTGAAACCTCGGTGATACGATCACGGTTCATACGAATTTCGAGGCGATACGAATTTTTCGTTGGTCCCGGCCAAGGCACATTGGCCTGCAATGTAATGGAGTACGGTTGTTGCGAACCGATCTTCACCCAGCGATGTTTTATACGAACGTACGCTAGCGCACAGGTACGAAGAGGTGCTGTCCGCGCTGTCGCGGAAGACGTGCCAAGCACGTGCGCGTGCGGGAACGCAAGCGTGGGCATGCGCGCCGCACCGCCAAATCGTCAGAATCACGGTGTAGGAAAAACACTTTTCTTACGGTCCGAATAAACTTTCAGAGACGCGTCACGACCTCAGAGATTGTGTGCGCGAATCTTTGAGACTCTTATGCGCCTCCGTGTGCCTTCGCGTTTAGATTACAGAGGACATTAGCACCATGCTTTTTTTTTAACGCGTCGACGCGGGCTGCTGTCGTTGTACTGTGTTTACATGTGCCTGCCTCGTGCATCAGACATCCTATGAAAGGTGGACAAGGACCGAAAGAAAGCGAGGACGGTCTTGGCGAAGGAGTCAGACCTCACAACATCAACATGCGCGACCGTTGAGATCGCACTTGTGCGGGCACGGCCGCAAATCTAAAAAAAAAAATCATGTCATATCCACGAAGTTAATAATGATTACGAGTGCTGGTATGGTTACCGACATCTAAAAACCTAACTGACAATCATTCAGGGTTCTTCCTGACAGTGCTGGGACCCTGAAACACAATAAATGAAAATGTGCGCCAGCTTTCTTTTGTCGCATGCTAATCTTCCATGCTTTCTGGTGATACGAATTTCGGATGATACGAATATTTTTGGTGCTCCCGTGCGATTCGTATCACCGATGTTTCACTGTATAAGGCGCGTTTGTGGATTCACGTGCATGTGCGTCGGTAGCGTGGTGAGTACCGCCGGGTACCTATAATTGAAGTCCGAGTGTTCGTGGGTTCGATTCCCGGTGACAGAGCTGTTTCTTTTTTCTTTATCATTCGTTAGTGTGCACTTTACAGTCCGACGCATATGCGTGACGTCATATTACGTCATGTACGTGACGGAATACGTCAGTGAATTCTTGGTGTACCTCGCCATTGTGGGAATCTCGCCCATCGCGACGCTGGCGTGACACGTGCTAAGCACCAGGGATGCGCGTGGCTCACCCACGGGCTTTAAATGTGGCAGCCGTGCGCGGCACGGACAGTCGGTCACGGAACGCTTTGTGCGCGGGAAGGGTGTGCCCCGCCAGGGCCAAGGATAGGGGTGAGTGCGTGTGCCCACGTTGTTGTACCGAGTAGCTGTCGCATAGTTTTGTTGGTGTTATTCAACGTATAATTTTAGTTCAACCGGCCAGCATCACTTCCTTGGCAGCAGGACAGCGCGAACCCTTCATCTGGCGCCCAACGTGGGGCGCCAGATGTGGGGTTCGCGCTGTCGTGCTGCCAAGGAAATGATGCTCGTCGGTTGAACTCCCAAAGGAAACATTTATTCACACTGACTCACAACCTTGCAAAAACATACACGATACAATAGCGCGGCCACACGCAGTGCCCCTAACCTTCGCCCACGCGGGTCGGGCCCCTCACTCGCGCACAGCGGTCCGTCACCAAATCTCCGGGCAGTGCCACGGCTACCGCTTTTGGAGCTTGCGAGTGGCCCACGCGCATCGCCACTGGCGCTGGCACTGGCGCATCGCCACGTGGCGCTAGGATAGCGGCCTGGCGATGGGCGTGTTTCCCACACCATAATCTACTTTCGTGGTAAAATAGCTGTAGGTCGCACTCCCAAGACTTAGGTTGTTACGCAAACAACAGGACTACAGAGACGTGTTGACTACGCGTACCACGTAATCAGAACGTACAGATTTTATTATCGCCCCACCCTGCACTTCATTCTTTTTTTTACTAGTCTTTCCACGTATTGTTCGAAATAGGCATTCGGCTGCATCAAAAATTGGGGGACGCTTAAGCTTCGCCTTTAAGAGCTGAACGCGATAGCAATATCCTGCCCCTAGTGCGCACTTCGAACACTACGAGTGTTTAACAGAATGCGCGCAATAAGGTGTGTGCCTTATGTAATGGGTAGCATGCTTTAATCCAGGATCAATTATGCGCGAGAACCTTTTTCGAAGCTGCGATGCACCCACTACGGGGTCTTAAAGGAATACGCGCAGTAATGTGTGTGCCTTTTGTAATGGGTGGCTGCCTTTAAACCACCAAGTCGTTAGGATATTGACGTGGTGTGACGCCCGATGGCAATGAACACTTGTACCACGCAATATTACTGCCATATTACATCTCGTACTGTGACACCTGTATGCAGGACGCGTATTTTTGGGAAGCATCAAAGTTACTTTCAGTGCAGCTCCAAGCAGAGGCGTGGCTGGCTGTTTTGTGGCAGGGCTTGTACTCTCATTGTCGCTAAGTGACTGTAGTAGTGTAACTCTGTGTTATAGACTGTTGTGATACTGTGTACTATTTTCATACGCATTCTATTAAATACCATGATCGAAAAAAAAAGAGGCGTGGCTGTGTGGTAGAACACCTGCTTGCCACGCAGACGGCCTGGGTTCGATTCTTACTCGGACCCAACATTTTTATTATTTATTTTATTTGCAGCTTTTTCGATTTTTCGGTCACGGACAAGATGATGATTTTTCGCTCACAACCAACGGTGCCGGCGCCGGCGCCGACGGCGGAATTTCTGCGATACGAGCTCTTTAACGCTGTCGCGTTAAAACAGGTGTTTCCCGCGGCATTTCCTGACATCCGGCGTCGTGACGTCCCCAAAAACGCCACAAATGCGACCTTTTAACGAACCTCAACTAGGTGCATGCATAACAGACACTCATACACACCAGAACCTGTAGCACATTCGTACAGTTCATTTCTTTCCAACTGAGGCAAGCTACCACGCATCCCTCTCTTCAATCCTGTAAGCATGAAGCGTTCCTTTGGTTAAAATTCGCTTTATTATGATGTATAAGCTTCAGCGTCACATATTTATTTCAACGTTCTTCATTGGAAATTCTACGCGTCTTATAGTTGTGAACATAATAGCGCATTTGTTGACTCGAACAATAGTTTCGGTTTCGTCCATTCACTTCTGGTCTGATCGTTGTGTGGATAATAATTTTACCGTTCGCAAGGCTTATGCGGCTTCTAACGATAACACTATATATACCACACATTTATTTGACTCGTTTATCAGATTTACAGAATCGGTTTCAAGGGGCTCTTTCTCTTGTCTTGGCGAGTCATGACCTAAAGCTAGCTAATATACATTGCCTTTTGCTCAGAGACGTGGAAGTGTTTAGCTGCGCTTTTCCAGTGCACCTAAAAAAATTTCAAAACAAAAATTATGTAGAGAACTGTACACGCTGAGTAATTTTTTTAGTTTAACCGATGATTATTGGTAAAACTAAAGCGAGCCCTCGCTTATCGCGTAATTAAAAACAAGCACAAATTTGACTTAAGCTTCCACATAGGTCCACAATGTAGGAAAACGTGAGAGTGCCGATTGTTTATGCTGACGTGATGACGACTTCGCGTGTATATGTCTGAGACGATTATATGCATAGGCGTGCGCAGGGTTCACCATCAGGGGGGGGGGGAGGTTCATCGCAGCTCCCCCCCCCCCCCAAGTCAATGTACGAGGCAGATTTTGCGCCCGCCCCCCTCTTAGGTGACAAGAGGGGTCATATTAGGTGACTATGGGGCATATTTTGAGTCCCCTCCCCTCTTAGGTTTCTTGGGGGGACGGCCGCCCCCCCCTGCCCCCGCCTCCCATGCGCACGCCATGACTATAGCTTAACAGCGGGTGTCCAATGTCCATGCTTCGCTAAGGAAAAGCAAAATAATACTAAGTTTGACAAGTGCTCCCCAGGCGACAGCAATATACTTGATCAAAAAACGATTGCTTCTTTACATTGCCCATGAATCCACAAGATTTCCACAAACGTCGCACTAATCCAATAAACAATATGACAATGCATCACCACTGCAATCTGCCTATTACCTATATCAACTGCAATGCTTCTCACAGACTTCTAAGAATATCGAATGGCCCCTGTCCTACCGCGCGCCTCGTGCACCTGCATGTCGCCTGAACTTACAAAAATAAAGTCAGGTTTGGTGCGAACGTTCCTATTCTATCTGATATTCAACTGAGCTAGCTATGCTCTTACGTTCATCATTCTTCGGCAGATTCATCGGTGGACGCTTACAATGGCCCGAAAGAACGGCAGCCTAACTCAAATGATCGATGGCGACTACTACAGTTCTTACCTCGATCCCGACAAGGTTCGCGAAGCCCTAAGATTTACGCCGGGCAGGGGCGACATAGTCCAGATGACTTATCCTGCCTCTGGCACCCACTGGATGCAGCAGATGATTCAACTCATTCTTCACGGAGGACGAAGCGCGAGCTCCTACCGAGAGTTTGAGAGCAGCTTCACCTTTCTCGAAGCCGTCGGCAAGCCGGCTGAAGTAGCATCCACATCATCACCGCGGCATCTCACGACGCACATACGACCCGGAAAGCTCGCCATCTCGTCCGAGGCGAAATGCGTCTATGTGGCCCGTAATCCTTGGGACGCCTGCGCCTCGCTGTACGAGCTTCAACGAGAAATTCGTGGACTCTCCGACCGGCAAACGTTCGACGACTTTGTGTCTCTATTTTTGCAAGGGCTAGCGGGGCACGGTGATTACTTTGAGCACGTGCGAGCGGGCTACCTGAGAAAAGACGAGCCGAACGTCTTCTTCGTTACGTACGAAGCAATGGCGGCAGATCTCGAAGACGTTGTCCTGCGCCTCGCAGACTTTCTCGGTACAGAGTACGGCCAGGCGCTTCGTCAAAACTCGGAATCGCTAAGCGAGATCGTCAGTAAGTCTAGCTCTGATTACATGAGGAACATCTTGACCGCTCCACGGCAGGACTTAAAGGAACTGCGACCGGCTATCGCGGAAAGCGCGCGCACGGGAGCCTTGCAGGCCAGTGGCGCTCCAAAGAGCGAGGTTCATTTTTTAAGGAAGGCTAAAGTTGGCCGCTGGAGAGGCACGTTCAGTAAGCACAGTTTGGAGCAGACGTTAAAGGCAATTGATTCGCTACCAGAACGCCAATATGTACAAGAGTTGTGGAACGATATATACACTGACGTGCTCGATGCCACACGTTAAGCTGTGATTTTGGTTACCTTGCTTAGTTGAGCCCTCATACAACGCAGATAAAGCTGAATGCGCTGTATATGTCCTTCTGAAATTATCACTAACATGCAAAACTAATGCACCAAACGATTTTCATATTGTACAGGTCGTCCATCCACGAAATAAATGTTTGCACGTTAATGTCTCCTGTAAATTTGTCTGCTTCTTGTTCAGCCAGCGGCTATCGCTAAATGCAAACCCTACTTCATCTCAGTGGTACCTTGCAGCATTGTCGAAGCTGCATAGGCTTGTTAGCCTACAGGGAAGGCGAAAGCCCCTCAAGACTCCCATGTGTGTGTGCGTGCGTGCGTGCGTGTGTGCGTGTGTGTGTGTGTGTGTGCGTGTGTGTGTGTGTGTGTGTGTGTGTGTGTGTGTGTGTGCGCTTCCATCCCTCCCTATCCCATTCCTCTCTTTCTTACATTTCTGTCTCCCCTTACCCCTTCCCCAGTGCAGGGTAGCAAACCAGATATCTTTTGTGGTTAACCTTCCTGCCTTTCCGCATTACATTTCTCTCTCTCTCTCTCTCTCTCTCAAGACGTGTTCGTCCGCGTCGCATCGTCTACTCGTCATCTGTTTGGCGTCGCCTCGCCTGCTTTGTCGTTACTTGCCCCAACAGTTAAAATCTGTTCGGCAACGCCACCTCGCTGTTTCTTTGATGTTCAGAAATGCACTTGTACAGTGTGCGCTCGCTGGCGTTTGTGAGGAATGAGGTTCTTTTCCTAACAGCGTTCATACGGGCGCTTTCGCCGAGTTCTTCTCTGACCGCACCAAACACATTTAGCGCTACTAACCTTGCTTCTTTCGGAAAATACTGGATCTTAGACCTATATATAGCGCTCCGGAGATTCAGTCAACGCATTTTCAGCTGCCATAACATACCATTCTTGAGGGGAACAGCATATTGTTGGCGCAGTAAACAATTATTATAGGCATTCAAGGCGTTTCCGGTCATCAACGCATCACCGGCGCTAATATTCTGGCGCCATCTGCTCTGCTGACATCCGGCCACCTATACGGACCAAGCACTGCCTCTGTAGCCGTAGCAGCACCAAAACAAGCAATTGATCTTAATAGGAGTGACAAAGGACACCTGATGCTTTGCCCTCAGCGTCAGGTGAGACTAAGCGATGACAGGTTATTCGCCTCGAGATCTCTGAGTGGCGCCCCCTCGCGTGTGACGTCAGTGAGGGGACTTGGGTGACTCGGGTGCCGCACTTCGCGCGCTCGCTCGCTACGTGAAGGCTGCTCGAAGCTACCGGCCTGTATGTCCTGGTCGAGTTATTAAAACATTAGTGGGCAAGTTCATAAAGCAATTAGTACTGAATGTTCAAGCGAAATGCCCAGCGAGATCGAGCGCAGTTGCCGTCTGGAGCGCGTTCAGTGTCGATTGCTCGTGCTGTCGTCTGCTAGCCATCAACGCGTACATCTGCATGTCGACGATTTCTTTTCGCGACTGTTCTGTGGCCGTGGCGCACTCAAAATGACTTTCCGGTCCGTTTTCAATCATTATAAATTCTGTGTTCTGGCTTCGGCTTCCGTCTGCGTTATAGCGCAATGTATGTATAGGGCGTGCTGCGCGTGTGCGGTTGCCAAGCCCGCTCCTTCGGTTCAATTCCGTTGTTGGGAGTTTTAAGTACACAACAAACGACGTGTGATGTCATTCAAATAAATTAAATGGTCGTTACAAGCAACCATCTTTGATTAAATCCAAGTTTTCAGCAGCTGATGTGTAAGCGCATCGTAAGTACTTGGAATTTAAACAAGAAATAAAAAGGTTGAGAACACGAATCAAAAGGGGATGCACGACGGTGTTGTGAAATTTTCGTAGGTTGTGCGTAGTTCTTTTTTCCAACATATTTTGATCCGTACGTGAATAAATCGACATTTACTGACTCATTCATGGTTGTCTGAAAGTATGCTGAACATAATTAGTGTAATCATACTAACGTAGACAAATACCAAGTTTTCGCATCGAAAGTCGTAATAAGGTGAGCTTGCAATAAAATAGCGCAAATCACTCTCAACGGTCGACTCTTGATAGGGCGTGGTGCGATCACTGTACGAAAAAGACTCACAGGGTCCCTCATGAATTTGCTTAAGATGACACGAAGGGGAAAGCCATCTCCTTTTTCTTCAGTCTACGTACTGTTCGTTCCCCGCCCCCTCCGAATGCTTTCTGGACGTAACGTGGTTTTGCAATACCTCCGATCCTGGAGGCAGTGCAAGCTTTCTACAGAGCACCACCTAATTTTGCAGTGGCTCCGTGATCGGCCCACCGATCACGGAGCCACTGCAATGTGACGATGTCATGTGATGACGTCACCACGTGACGTCACGTCATGATGTCACAAATTTTGGCGGTCTGTGATGTCATGACGTCACCACGTAATGACCTTTTGTATCACTCGTGTCGACGCTGCCGACGCGTGACGCCGACTGTCAATTTTCGCGCTTGATAAGGAATGTAACGTTTTCACCTTAAAATATTCAGTCTTGTTACAGCGCAGTAAAAAATAGCAATAGCCAGCCAAAGGGGCCAAAAGAATGGTTGGAAAGAGCTCTCTTTCTCCTCTTCCTGTACACATTCGCCGATTTTTTTCTACTGTTTAGCAAGCTGTACTACCGGTGTCAAATAAAACTCCAACAGCGCAGCGCGTTACCCAATCATTAAGAACTGTATAGTGCGCACCGTCCTGTCATCACCATTGACAGGCCCGCACACCCGATTCGGCAGCACTGCACGATCGAAAGCATGAATCTGGCTCACTAGCGGCAAACCGCAAGAGCGTATCTATCTCTAATCATACGGGTGCGAACTGTACCACGCGCACCACTGCTGGCCTTTCATTCGGAGTCGATGGTACGCCTGACAAGATTTAATGTGTATCCAACTCGCCCAATCTACGCTAGCCGTCTTCACTAAGCCGCTGGTCAGTGAAGTATTCAATTTTATTTTGTCGGCAAACATTTTTTATGCAGAGGTCCACATGACTACAATTGGGAGTGGAGTGTGAATTTTTCTACAACTCAAGTCTGTTTACACTACGCTAACTTTTGCGAATAGGCCGTAAAATTGATCGCGCTTCGCTTCGAAAGCAGCGTAGACTCTAACTCAAGTGGCGCGACGTTCGCGCTTTCACATAAACTATTTCAACGCCATCCAGGCCAGTGAGTGACGCTACGAACTCACTCAGGGGCATGATCCTGACCGCGATGGCTGTGAGTAGGTACAAGGTATGTTAAACGTTAACGTTTATTAACCTCCTGCAATGCCAGAAGCCGTCTATGGAACTATCAATAAAAGAAAACTGCGCACGACGACGTGACAAAACTAGCGAGGTTGTAACCGCTCCTCTGTAAAACATTAAAGACTCACCACTCTCGTCCCTTGCCCCGTCTCAATATCTTTGCACATTCTACTTTTCAGCGCACCGCCCCGTCACAGTGGCCTAGCCAATAAAAAAAAGCCAAGGTGGTCTAGTGGCTATGGCGCTCGGCTGCTGACCCGAAGTCTGCGGGATCGAATCCCGGCCGCGCCGGCTGCATTTTCGATGAAGGCAAAAATGTTTTACGTCCGTGTACTTAGATTTAGGTGCGCGTTAAAGAGCCCCAGGTGGTCGAAATTTCCGGAGCCCTCCACTACGGCGTCTCTCATAACTATATCGTGGTTTAGGGACGTAAAACCCCAGATAATATTATTTCAGCCCACTAATAAAGCAGTCCGAGAGCTTTGTGTAACGCAAACAGGCATGAAACAACCTTTTAACAACTTTAATTTATGCCCGATAAGAAGCCATCACAAAAGATGTATTGCAAGGAAAGGATATCGTATTCAACATATTCCCTTGTACTTCCCAAAGGCCTACAAATTTATACTCTACGCATGATTTTGTTGCGCCAGATCGCCGGGAAACGATCGTATATAAATAATTTGACTTCTTCTGCAGCTAGACTAGGTTCTATGTGAACCATACGCCTTCCATGTCACTTTGCGAGCTACGCGCACTATCCAAAAGCACACGCTTCGGATCATAAGCTATGCGAAACTGAGAAGAGTTCATGATTAACTGTGCGAGTATATGTGACCTAATGGAATCGCAACATAACTCCGGTACAGCTGTACGTTTGAAGTCCCTGTATCATCCGCCGCGCTGGAAATGGCGGAAACATTTGAGCCGCGTGCGCTGAAAACGTACACCTGCAATTCTTACGTAGTCCTATTTGAAATAGCTCAATAGGTGCGCTGGTCCCTGATCTCATTGTCTGTATGCAGCAGAACGACAAAACGCATCTGAACATCCACCGCACGAGAAACATACGTATAGAAGAGCGTGATGATCTTAATAAATAAAAAAATTGCGCCGCTTGCACTGAGTTGTGCAAGGCTGGGGCAGAGCAGAGCTGGCCGGCACTCGGCTGGTGCTGACTTGACTGGGCGCACGTGCATCCGCACACCGATGCACGAAGTGTTCACGTGAGAACATTTGAAATCACATGTGTTGGCTAGTATTGATCGCGTTTGATTGGGAATCACTTGGTAATGGCAGCGCCAAACAGCCTAATTACCATAATGACCGTTTTTGCTTAACTAGGCTACATAGCTTAACTGGCCAAATTTTCATAATCGAGGCTTCAACTTAATTAACACCTAATTATGCATTAATTATGTGTTAATTAGCATAGCTATGCTGATTAGCTCAATTTGGCCTAATTCGCTTATTCGAGGCTTGGTCTCGATTACCTTCCATCCCAGGTCAGCCTAGATTTCATTAGCTATTTAGTCGAATTAGGACTGACTAGGTTCAGTCTTAATTAGTCTTAATTTTGCTTGCCTCAGCTCATCTTGCCACGCTCGGCATGACTTGGCACACCAGAATCTCAACTCAACGTAATCAGGGCTGAATCGGCTTCGGCCTAATCAAATAGCTGATGCTTAGCTGATTAGGTTCAACTAGTCTTAATCAGGCTTGGCTATGATTTAACTATGGCTTAACTAGCAACAGCTATGCCTAACTTGACGTGGCCGCGCCCGCATGATGATGATAATTTCTTGTCTACATCGCCAATCAGACAAACAGCGGGCATAATATCTCTGCTGCAAAAAATTGGTTCTCAAATTCATGCGGCCGCAACATTCATATGGAGACGGATTACCAGTGAAGCAGTTTTCACGTTTATACTGTAGACGACTGTACACCTGTTTCTCCGGCGTGAGCAACTGTAGACGGTGACGTCTCCTTCGGAATCATGGTCTTTCGATGCATTATTCGCTGTTGCTCGGTGCCGCTTGCGCTGTCTGTATTCGGGCACGTTCACACTTGACAAGCGGAAAAAAATGCGAAAACGCGAGACCGGCCGGAAAACCGCGCTCGCGTGCGTTGAAAACGTTCACATTTGTTCTGCCCTTCATGCACGCCGCCACCGCCTTCGCCTTCGCCGCTTCTAGGATTTGTTCCATTTTGCCCCTTTCCTGGACTTTTAATTTCCTGCGGAATTCAAGTTACGCACGCGAAGCACGGAAAAGAAAAGAAAGAAAATTTCTGCGGAGCTAAACGCAGCTTCTAGCGTGTATGTGACAGAGAAATTGAGAAGCCCCATCACTAACATTCGCTCCACTAAAAATGAAGGAGCTGTCTGTAACAAGCCTAGCGGGCTAGTGCCAAACAGCTCCTGGCGGGTTTGTGCCGAAAAATATTGGGCAACTCCGGTAATAACCTACGGTCCAATAGAAAATGAAGCTGTCTATTACTTGCCTAGCGGGTATATGCCACAGAAATTGGGCAAGCCCCACTACTCACCTCAGGGCCACTAAATGTTATGAGCAAAGTCAAGCAGTGAAACAGCAATGGGATACCACCAGCTCAGCTGTTCAATAAGTCTTCGCGACGTTAAGTCAGTGTGGCTGCTTCAATTTCTTTCTGTTTCCTTGTTTATTTGTCAATTCAACATCAATTTCATTATGTTGGGGTAGCTCGCTCTCACAGCTTACGTTCCCATCTTTTCACGTCGAAATAAAAAAGAGTTAACCATCTCATAACCAGCACTCAAAAATACAGGATGCCTTAATCTGCAGAGATTTATTCCACAATCCCTTACAATATTAGGATTTTGTGAACATCTCCATACATTACTGACAATTTTTGAAGTGCACATACTCTGCAGTAAACCTTATCTGCGCTACGTTATCATACAGCTAAACAAATTAACCAAATTGCAGTTTAACTTGAGGCATCGACCACGTCAGCACATATTGGGGTTCCGGTAACGAATCTATCACCTTCAATGTCTGCTCCAAACTGCGCTTACTGAACATTCCTCTCCAGCGGCCAGCTTTAGCTTTCCTAAGAAAATGCACTTCGCTCTGTGGATCTCCACTACCCTGCAAGTCTCCCGTGCGCGCATTTTCCGCTTTAGCCGGCAGAACTTCGTTAACGATCTGTTTGGAAGCTGTCAAGATGCTCTTCATGTAATCAGAGCTGCACTTGCTGACGACTTCACTTAGCAATTCCGAGTTTTGACGCAGCGCATCGCCGTATTCTCTGCCCAGAAAGTCCGCGAGACGCCAGACGACGCCTGCGTGGCCTCCCATCATTTCCTCGATCGTCACGAAGAAGACGTTCGGCTCGTCTTTTCTCAGGTAGCCCGCGCGCACGTGCTCGAAGTAGTCGCCGGGTCCCATTAGCCCTTGTAAAAACAGGGACACGAAGTCGTCGAACGTTTGTCCGTCGAGGGCTCCACAAAGTTCCCGTTGAGGGTCGTACAGCGAGGCGCACACGTCCCAGGGGTTTCGGGCCACGTAGACGTATTTCGCCTCGGACGAGATGGCGACCTGTCCGGGCCGCAAGTGCGTCGTGAGATGTCGCGGTGGCGACGTGGACGCTACTTCCGGCGGCTTGCCGACGACTTCGAGAAAGATGAACTTGCTCCCAAACTCTCGGTAGGAGCTCGCGCTTGCAGCTCCGTGAAGAATGGGTTGAATCGTCTGCTGCATCCAGTCGGTGCCTGAAGGTGTTTATCACTTTCTTTTTCTTGTTTTAGCTATTGTTATTTCTTGTATTTCCTTCACTGTTGTTATTATTTTCGTCACGTTCATATTGTACCCACCCCCTCGTAACACCCTCTGGGCCTTGAGGGTATACCCATAAATAAGTAAATAAATAAGTTCAGGTGACATGCAGGTAAAGGAGGCGCGCGGCAGGAGTTAGGTAATTCGATATTCTCAGAAGTCTGCGAGCATCAGCGTAGTTAATGTAGTTCATAAACAGGTAAGTACCGTAATGGTGATGCGCGGTCGTAATATTTAGAGGCTTAATGCCATTTTTCTGGAAAACTGAGTGATACAGTGTCGAAGTAAAACATGCATTCGTTTTTTGACAATGTATATTTCTGTCACCTGGTGAGCATTCGTCACCACTCAGTGCCTGTGTTCTGTCCTCTCCTCTGACCTCGTCCCAATTGCGCTGTGCAAACTATTACTGCGATAGCAATTATATGTACACTCTCGGCTGATTTTTGCCGTCGCCGTAATGCCCCGGATATGTATATGTATGTATATATATATATATATATATATATATATATATATATATATATATATATATATATATATATATATATATATATATATATATATAAAAGGCACAAAGAAAAATAAAGCAGAAGAAAAAATTTTGAAGTACCCGACCGCGGACTCGAACCAGCAACCCCTCGCTCCCCAGCGCGCTGCGTTAGACAACTCAACCATACGCCAGGTTTTTTTTTTTTTTTTTCACAACCATACGCCAGGTATGCGCCGGCGAAACAACGGCGAGCTATTTATATACATCATGCACCGCTGGTGGTGAGCAAATCTCGGAGGAGCGTGAGCGTGTTTTCTATCACACAACACTCCTAATTTTCTTTCAATTTGAAAACTGCCCTTGAGATGCGAACGACAAAGTGGCCCTTTTCTGTACCCACTCGTGATGTGGAAGGAAAAAAAAAAGCACACCGGGCACACCTTGCATCAGACGCCCCCGTGTGGATGGAGACGCAGAGGGTCACTGTAGGCGCAGCAGTTTAAAAGAAGAAATATCTAAGCGCGTCTAAATTCTAAATTTCGCCACTTAAATTAACCGCCAGTTTCAAGGCCAATCCCCCGTGGTAGGAAAAAGCCAAGGATTAAGGGTCAAGCAAGCAAGCAAGCGTCGATTCTCCATTGTCGACACTTGCAGCGTGTTGCTCAAGCACATAGGCGTCACAACTGTGACAGTTGTTATTTTGACGCTTGCCCTGTGCATGCCTGTGCGTTCATTTAGGGCGTCCTTCTTTGTGCTTCAGCGGCGCGCTGCAAGTATTGAGCTGCTTGTGGTTCTTCGTGTGACATTTCAATTTCTTGTTATCGCGTTCATTGCTTCGCCCTTGCGGCGAAACTGTGACTTTTTAGGAACTGGCTCGCCAGGTTCTTAAGCTGGGGCAATGTCCCGCGTCGTAAGCGTAACCTTAGTTCCATAGGCAACCGCTACAGGCACAGCTCGCGCCAAACAGAAGTCTTCTTCCTCTCCTTCTTCGAGCGCCTTGATGATGATATTAACGCAGGCAAAACCACAAAGAGCATAGCCAACTGTAGCATGCGCACGCTCGCGCGAAAGAGAAGTATTCTTCCTCTTACCGAGGCGATAACAGCGCGTAGAGACGAGAACGGATAGACACAAGAAAAGGTACAGACACAGGCACTGATGACTTAAAGGCCAACTCCGGCGATTTTTCGAGGTCGATGGATCTCAATGAAATTCGCAGGGTACGTTCCTTTGCAAGTTGCCGTCATTTATGCCAAATTACAGGCTTGAGACACGCGCAGATTGTTTGCAAATGAATTGTAAAGCTTGTCTGCAAACGCCCTCCCGGTTTCCCACAATTATTGGCAACATTGCGTCTGTGACGTCAATATTGTTAAGGCGACGGAAGTGACGCAGCCGAGGGCACCGCTAACTGTCAGTATCAGACGCGGCACTGTCAGTCGCAGACATTACAGTTGATGTGCGGCGTGCTCACCTCTCCACTGTGCGCCTGCTCGTCCCGGCTGTCATAGTTTTCATACTCCGCGCCGGCGTGACCGGCATGCCTTGCACGACTTCCGGTTCGTAACAACTACTACGTCATACGGAGGCAGTACACTCGGTCGGGTTTCGGTTTCGGTATTGCGCCTTCTTGCTTATTAAAAATTATTTTCGAATTTGCTGAGCATTTCTGCTATCGGGCGCGTGTCAAGAGTGTCTCAGGAACATAAAAGCACCATTACCCTGACATGGTGAAAAAATCGCCGGAGTTGGCCTTTAACGCAGGCAAAACCACATATAGCATAGCCAACTGTAGCAAGCTACGCTCGCGCGAAAGAAAAGTCTTCTTCTTCTTGTTCTTCGAGCGCCTTGATGATGACAATAACGCAGGCAAAACCACATTTTCTCGATTTCCTCGACCACACGTTCGGCCACAGCTGCAAGGTCTGCGACCGCTTGTGGTTCGACAACAGCCTGACCACAATTGCTATGCTATAAAAGCTTGCGACGTCCTTATATGACAGTAGAGGAATTGTATGGAGCATTCACGGTTTACCCGATTATCTCCGAGCCAGCTCCTCATCATTCACTTCGTGGGTATGGCGTGATTTTTTTTAGGGGCGAAGCTCCTTAAGGCGGCACCCGTTCGTCCCTCGTAGTCGTAGTAGTGCGTAACCAGTCGTAACGCTAGTACCAGATCTTGACCTCCAAGGTGGTGCCGGTGGGAGATTTTTCCTGTGCGTTGTTGAACAATAAAAAATTCGCAGCGTGCGCGTTAACTAAAAGCCGAATTCTTCTGTCTTTCATTCCCCATTAGCAGCCATTGGCATGTTCCAGTAGGAAACGTTAGTAGAAGTAGAAGTGTAAGTGTTAGCTAAAAGCCGACTTCTTCTGTCTCTCATTCCCATTAGCAGCCATTGTTTACCTCCAAGGTAGTGCCTGGTGAGATTTCTCCTGTGCGTGATTAAACACTAAAAATTTAGTTCAAAACACCGTTGATTGATGAAATAAACCAACGAAAGACGCCAGATGTTTTCTAAAATCAAAACGAAAGAACGCCAGATGTTTCTAAAGCAAAACGAAAAGACGCCAGCTGCTTAACGAAAGACGCCAGATGTTTTCTGAAGCAATGGTTTTCTAAACAATGAAAATCTACAGCGTACATGTAAAATTAAAGTGAGCTGCAAGTCGTCATAACTCATCGAACCTTTAGTATAAACGCGCCCGATCTCACGTCGGTGATGATGTACTGGGCAGAATTCACGGAAGATTCACGGTTTACCGATGAACCTCCGCAGCTTCGCCCACTCATCATCATTCACTCCGACTCCGTGGATATGCTGCGATTTTTTTGTATTGTGTTCTTTTTTTTCTCTCTCTCTCTCTTAGCGAGGTACACATATACGGCGCCCGTTATGAAGAATGCATTCGTCTTGTCGAGATATAAACGCGCCATGGGCGCCGCTTAACGAATAAGTAATCGTGAATCTCGAGTTCAACATTGTCAAAAGGGCCAGTTTGGACCCAAAATTAAATTTTCGTTTGTATGGTCATACAACACCAGGCGAGTGTGTTTTTTCCACCGCTATTTCTAGGCCAGCTGCCAAAGTTACTCAGTGTATGCAGTTACCTTAAAAAACTATTTTCATAAAATCTGTCCACCTGCTTTGTGAAGACATAGCAGAACACTTGGACACTTCTTCAGGAGATAGGCAGTGGCTATTTGGCTACATAACTGAACTTTGCACGAGTTGGTTACTACTTTGGTTGAAATTCAGCAAGCACAAAAAATTACACCATCTCCCGCTAAAGGGGACCATGAGGCGATGCGAAGCCGGAGCACTTGCACGATCGCGTTCCGTTGGCGTTCGTTGGGCATGCTACCGACCTCGCGTCGTGGAACGCGAAGAGGGACGCTACGCGCGTCGTATCTTCCATCTAGCCTGGCCGTTAATTCTCACAGGGCGAGCGGGGAACGCGGTCGACAAGCGGGCGAGAGGGGGCAGCGTAGGAGAGGAGAGAGAACGGGAGGGGACGCGCATGCGCTCGAGCTCATCGCGGCGTTGCGCAGGAGAGAATTTCGGCATGTCTAGCCCGCGTTTAAGAGGAAGAGTGGAAAGGGGGAGAGGAGAAGGGGGAGAGGGATAGTGGAGAGGGGAAGGGGAGAGGAAAAGTGGAGAGGATGTGTGTGGAGAGGGTAAGCGCATGCGCAGTAAGAGTGGTCACGCCGCACACCACCACCACCACCGGATTGAGCTCCGCCTTAAGATACTTCGCATCTAAAGAAACACAGACGCAATGAAGGGAACTTCACTGCACGCTGCCTTTCTTGCCTCGCTACCATGAATGTAGCTACAGTTTAAGCTAACATGCATCGTACTAGTGAAGGCGTTCCTACAATCGTCTCTGTTGATTTTGATAAATAAATGAAGTATATATGCGTTACACAGTTACCGTCCGAAGTCGCTTACACAGTGCAAACAGTGAAATCTAATATCCTCATGACGATTTCAGCACAAGAGAGTTGGCAAGACCGAAACTGGTCTTCGAGCACGCAATTGTTGTAATATTCTTACAGCTATGAGGCGTGCGGGATTCCTCCGAAAGAAAGTAGAAATAAAAAATTGGGGCGCCCGTAAGCTCGCCTCTAAGAGTTGAACGCGATAGCGATATCCGCACGCAAGTACGCACGCACACACACACACACACACACACACACACACACACACACACACACACACACACACACACACACACTGTACACACACACGCACACACACACACTATCGCCTTCCCAATCACTAGCCTGTCTTCGGTTCTCGGTGTAGACCTAAATGTGCCGCGAGGAAAGTCAAAGTGAAAACGCCCTCCGGCATCTATCTTTATTTGCATCTACCTCGAACTTTCGCTCACGGCCGAAGCTGCTTTTCCACTCACAACCAAAGACGCCGACGCCGCCGACACCGGAATTTCTGCAAAATTAGCTCTTCAACGCTATCGCATTTTTATTTCGCGTTGAAGCATATTGTGCGAGACAAAAATACGCGCATTTTACTCGATGTTTTTTTTTTTTGTTTTTTTAGAGCGTGGCCTCCGCGGTTCGCTCCGGCAGCTGTCGCACTGCCGGTGCTTATCGCGGATAACAAAGACACGTTTCGGAAGCCATGCTTTTGCTGGCTGCCTCTATTTGGGGGCCAGAAATTCGTCGTAAACACCATATCTTTGGAAGCAATTGTGCTTTAATATTTCCCCTGTAGCACAGCAGCAGTAAAAGCCGAAAAAAAAGCACACGTATTTGTCATTTTCGCACCACAACGACGGCTTTCTACGAGTCACAAAAACTACGTTTTGGCCACAACGGGCTGCATGGCATTTACTCATGATGATGATGATGATGATGATGATGATACTCCTGGGATGATGGCACCTACCCACTCGGGGGGATCGGCCAAGAGTCGGGCGGATCATAAAGTCTGAAAATTTTAAGTGCTAATAGACGTTACAGTATCAATTAGGATGAACTCATGCCTGCAGCGAATCCGGCTACGCCATTCTTTTCTCTTATTAAATTTATACTGCAAATGTTTCTTCTTTCGCTTTGAATCGCGCTTCTCGTCCCGCCACACAGTGGCCTTTAACTGAACCAATCTGCTGCCAGCTCGAGCACGCGATGCGGCGGTTGATATAAACAACGGCCGCGGCGACCTGCTTGTTCCAGCGCCTCTAGCTTTTAAGCATCGCTTCACACCGGCCCGTTCCTTCGAGGGACTCCCGAGTGCAGAGGTGCGTTCATTCTGCGTCAAGCGTTTAAGTCGTCTCTATGAGCGACACTGATGTGAATTTGGTTTCGTCCGCTACCCAGAGTGACGTTTCGTTTCCCCTTTTCTTTTCGTCGAACTATATTTGGCTGTTGTCGTACTGGACTATTTGAGAGGCTGATAGGAGCCCGCGTTTCCCCTTCTACGAAGCATTAAACCTAAGGTGCGGTAAACTGTGGCAGAGGGGCGTAACCAGAAGTCTATTCATGGGGGGGTGGCGGGGCGCAGCCTTCGTCTATGTGCTTGGGTTTGTAATGTAAGAACTTCTGGTGGCTAGGGTGAGCCCCCCCCCATCTGGCTATGCCATGGCTGTAGTCGCAGTTTACCGATAACGCATTGCTCTCGGCTACGGGCAGTCTATGACCTAAAATCCTGGACCCTTCTTCTCTCGTTCTCAAGGGCCGTGATCATGTCACCAGCCAACTCTCGGCTTTCTCTGGTCGCTCAGTTTGATGACTTCTGTCGAAGGCACAGCGTGTTCACGGACACCGCAGCCGAAGGTGAGTGGGAGTTTGTTTCTTCGAGCCGATAACCTCAGAGCGCTGTCTGATAACCCGACAGATGCTGTCCTTGTACCTGTCCTTGTCTGCCTCGTCTTTGTGTCAATCTTTATTTGCGCTGATTTCTCTTCGTTAAAATGCAGGAACAGCTAGCACAACAGACTGTCTTACTGAACCCCAGAGCCTGCCATAGTAGGTCCCACTTTCTCCACTGTGCAGTGGGTGTTAGGCACGTGGGTGTTGTAACAGCGTTTAGTTGTGGAAATAAGCGCTAGCGGAAGACATGGGTGAGCTTGGATATCGTGATGCCATGCGCTCCCGCGTTGATTCATATTGAGCATGGCTGCATATATACCATGACACAGATTCAGCCGTTTCTATGACTATAATTATTTACCACTACTGCATGTAGAACTGCGTTTTTATGTCATTTCTTCTTGACCAGTGCTGAGCTTATGGAACTGCAAATTGACACTGTTCAACTTGAACGCAGCACATGCCGCAGGAGTTAGCTATTTTCAACAAGGCAGTGCAGGCTTTGGCAAGGTGTGGCAGTTATTTAATCACTTGTGTTTTTTATCGTTTGTGTCCTCGCATGTTGTCCCAAAGAGTTTATCAATCTGTCTATATATGTCATTGCTTTCCAATTAACCTTCAGTTGGTAGTAAGCACTTGTCCCTGATTTCTTGCGTCCCTATGCGCGCTCGTATTTCAAGTTTCATCTTGAACTTCGCTGATATTCGACAAGTCAGTGTCATGTCATCTGAAGTATCTGCAGTACAGTGGACGCTACAAAGAAAAAAAAACTGATTTTAGGGGCCTTGCAACACTTTGTGCATGGTCGGAAAACGCTGCCGATCGGTAGCCCAGGTTTCCAAGAACACGCGAGTCAAATATTATACCACTGCACGCGGCCTGCCATTTCCAATTAATTCTCAAAATCGGCTGGAAATCACTCCCTCTCCTCTCTACAAATGTCACATACCCAAATTGCTGCGCCATATACCGAAGTCCACTTCTGGTTGCTGACTTGAGACTTTGTGGGCTGCATACTTACCGTCGCCACCGCGAGGTGCCGCCACCTTCCCGCGCGTGCGATCGCACTGAAAGTAAGCAGCGCGTTCTAAGAAAAAAGAAAGTGCTCATGGTCATGACGCGCGCTGACGAAGGGAAGCATCTTCTTGCCCCCTTGTCATCCCCCTCCATGCGTATATTTCAGCGCTCTCGCTGGTACGAGAGGAGAAAGTGCTTAAAGCGTGCGTCAAATCCCTGTGACTCCGCTCGTACTTGACGGATTCCAAAAATTTTTGCGGCATGTGGTTCGTGAAGCGTCATGCGCTAATAGTGAGACAATTCCATTATAACTCAGACAAGTGTTGCAGGGCCCCTTTAAGTACAGAGTGGAGGTCATTAACCTCCTCCCCATCCTCTAGTTCACAAGTGTGTGTGTGGTACGCATGAATAACATGCTTATATTTGTCGAGATCCTACGCTTGTTTTTTTGTGTGTGTGTGTTGTTTGCGAATTGAAGGCTTGGGACGTGTTCGCCGCTACGAAACCTCACAATGTGCTGAACTGCTCATTCTAACCGCATAAACTTGTTTGTATGTTAAAGAAGAGCTTATTTCTCTTTTTGCAATAGCCGTCATTTTAGCTTTCTATGTGCCGATCACTTTACTCTCACATGTTCTCGCATGGCTTCTCGTGCATTGCTTGTAAGGCGAAATGCTAGAGGCCCGCGTACTGTGCAATGTCGGTGCACGTTGAAGAACACCGAATGGTCAAAATTTCCGAAGCCCTCCACTACGGCGAGCCTCATATTCATATCGTGCTTTTGGCACATAGAACCAGAGGCATTATTATTAGCGCATTCCTCTTGGTGGGCTCAAGGTCTATGCTCATTCCCACACACACAGCCTTGTTTATTCTGTCCGCAGTCTATGGGACGTTAAACCCCAGATATGATCTCTCCGTAGTCTTGTTTAGATACTGTGTCAACTTGCATAGTAAGGTAAATTCAACGTACAGAATTTTGGGCAGTCAATCCGGACAAGTAGCTGGGAAAATAAATATGTGGTCGTATCTTCTTCCGAGAAATTTATTGATGCTCTCCATCCCCGAAACTAGCATAAATTAAAAACTTTATGATACTAGTGTTAGACTTACAGTTGATTCGTGTACCTTTACCACTGATTTTTTTTTTTTGCACTAGTGGCAGTAGTTTTGTCATCGGTGTTTGAATAACTTGCTTTATTGAAACCAATTTCGTTTTGAATTTTTCAGAGTTAATTTTGGAATTTGTGCGTAACCAGGAAGCGTGCCGCAAGCAGTGGCATGCCGCCGTCCTCGAAAACGCCGAGCTCAAGAAGCAGATTGCGTCGCTGACGGAAACCAACGTGGAGCTCGAGCGAAAGCTTGCCCACACTAAGTAAGCATTTTCTTGCCAGTTAGGGCTGCTGCTGCTGAATAGTGTTGCATAACCTGTAGTTCTGTAGCTCATCTAAGATCTCGTACACAAGATTTTAGATGAGCTAATCAGGGGGTGGGGCACGTCTCTGCGCCTTTGTGGAAGGGCCAGAGTGGGTTGTAAAGGGGAGGTGGAGAAAGGGAAGTAACGGGACAGGAAAACGTGCTCCTGCATCCGCTGCAAACACTTTTGACGTCGCGTGCCGTCGATGCGCGGCCACGCTCGCGCTGGCGAGCCGCCGCGACAGGCTGACAGCCCTCCAGAAATACAGCCAACTGTTGAAAAATATATGAAATAAACTATTCTTGTCGGAACAGTCATTTCTTATGCTGCCCTCGTGGACTTTTGACATGCGCAGGTGTGTGTTAGTGGCAAATAAGATGCCGCAGTAGCTTTTGGGTGTCACTACGTTACGATTTTAGGTTTCGAAGGAGCGAAAAATGAATTTCTCGGTTTTACTAACTTCCTCATTCAACTAAATAACTCGAAGGTAGTCATCACTATGTTAAATCTAGTTTCAACTGTACATACCATCTGCACTTTTTCGATGCGAAAGCCTGACCATGCTATCTAAATGCTAACATGTATTTAGAGCACCACTTGCGACTTGCTGCGTGCGTTGCATCGCACACTGCTGCATTTTCATTTGCCAAAGATGAGAGCATGTCGGCTGCAATTGTGCTGACGCCTCAGCAAAGCTGCGGAAAATGAACACCTCTTGATTAGTCCCAACTTGTTTCATTTGCCGATTTTGTATTGTTTTGAACTGAAAAGATGTAGTACAATATTTCTTAGAGAACATACATCTGGAACCATAGCCGATATGGCTCGTTGTAGATATATTACAAAGATGAGATGTTGTGGTACAGCATGAATTAGAGGGTTCATGTTAACCTAAAAAATTAAATCGCAGACCACATTCACATTTTGAAGCACAGTCGCGTACGAAAAAGAAAAACGCGGAATAAATGTGACATGTACACATACTCAGCAGTATTTTGCGAATACGATATTATTGCAGTGACTCTGGCTTCTGATACCTAACCGCTTAACTCTCTGCTTGCCGCAGGGAAATCCTGCGCAAAGAGTTGCTGCGCAGAGAAAGATGCGAAGAAGAGGCTCGGCATAAGGTAAAGCTTGGCAGGAAAACGTTTGAATTGTGTACGCAAGGCGCAATGCTCTAAAAAGGCACTGCACACTTTTTCTGTCCCGCAGCAGTAACCGTCTCTGTATTGCGTGCTTTTCCTTTCATTAACACAATGTGCCCGGTACTTCCAGATCACGAACATTATGCAGGCTATTGCTGCGACGTAACATTCTTGATAGAAAAATACAGATCGCGCAGTTTTTGAGAAAGGAAATCCGAGCCAGTCAGACGAAGATTATTGTGGACAGAAAAACATTTTGAAAGGTGTAAGTGCTCTCTAGGAGTAGTGTCTCGTAACTCTTCTAATGGCAAACGCTTCTCACTAAAACTAGTGCTAAATAATCCTTGATTTTCTTTTTAAAACTGAGCCTCCGAAATCTCCTTCTGCGGGCAGTTCCAACTTTCATTTATGGATGTGTACTGCCAGCATGTTTTGCATTCAGTGGTAACTATATATGACACATTTCTGTGTTCTACAACGTTAAAATACATGCAGAAGTGGAGTTGTTGAGAGTGGGAAAGAAAGTTTCGGTTAAGAGCGACTGAGTAGGTCAAAGGCCTTTAAAGGGGCCCTGCCACACTTTTTGACCATGGTCAGAAAATGCTGCCCATTGGTAGTCAAGACTCCTGCGAACATGCGAGCCAAATATTGTAGCGCTTCACATGGCAGGAAATTAACAATTACGTTTCAAAGAGAGCTAGAAATCGCTCGCTCTTCTATAAACGAATTACTCCGTCAACAGGCCCCATATTTCTGAGGAGGGGAGGACACGGCCATTGGCTGATATAAGTATTCGTGTGCTGCATGGTTGCCGTCGCCGCCGTGGGATGCCACCATGTTCCAGCCCCGCAGTTAGTAGTGTGCTATAATTTCACAGCAGCGCGCTCGTCACCGCACCAAAAGTGAGCTGTCGACGCGTTCAAAGAGAAAAAGAAGAAAAATTTCCTGAGGTTATGACATACGCTAACGTCAATATTGCCCCATTGTCATCAACCCCCCCTCCCCTTACTGTGTAGCTTTCAGCGGCCTCGTTGGGAGTAAAGAAAAAAGGAAATGCTTAAATCATATCCGAAAAATCCCTGTAACATTGCTCTTACTTGACGAACTTGAAAAAAAATTGTGGCTATAGATTCGTGAGGCCATAAATCCCGGTAGTGATGTCATTCGATGATTATTTGTAAAAGTGTTGCGGAGTCCATTTAAGGGGTTACCTGTTCACCGTCAGGTCGTTGACTGCATGTTAACATTCGCTTTGCTCGTTATTCTTCAGAGCCGCCAACTCGAGCAGGTGCGCGACCTCCTCGCCAAGAACGGCGAGATTTGTGACGAGACGGCCGAGAAACTCTCGGCTATCATGCCTACTCGCAACGGATCCCCGGATCACCCGGTCAGGTCAGTTAAGCAATACCTCAAGTACGCGCACTGTAATAGTCTGTCGTATCCAGGGGTGGATATAGCCACTCTTTTCATGGAGGCTAGCATAGCTGCGCGAGATGAATATGCCTGCATTAAAATTACTCTTCCAGTATACCTCTTCAGCGTGTTACTGGCTTGTTACTAGTCTTAAGGGTGTTGATTCAAGCAGAGTCCTCCACACTTGCATACTACCTAGAGGAACCATGAAGGTCACATAAGACTTCGCTGCAGTTGTTCAAGGGTCTAATTTTTTTTTCATTTCCAGGATGAGCATCATCGACGAGTCCGTCGGCTCAGTGCTGTCCCCTTCCAGAGACGACCTGGATGCCAGTGAGGACTCGGCTGGCTGCTTCGACACGCCCGGCTCGCAGGGCAAGCGTCGGCACAACTTCTTCGACGGCCTGTCGCCGCTTGGAAAGAAATCAAAGGTTGGTCTTTATACTTTGTTCAATTATTCATTTGTTTACTGCTTTGCAACACAGCATCCTCGTTTGGAGATGCAACTTTCCTTGAACGCGATAGCGTTAAAGAGTTTGTTTCACTGGAATTCCGGTGTCGGGGTGTCAGCATGGGTGTCGTTCGTTGTGAGCGAAAAATCAACTTGGTCCGTGAGCGAAAGTGAAAAGAGATTCAAATAAACAATAAAAATGTTCGGTTCGAGTGGTTTTCGAATCCAGGACTTGTGCATGGCAGGCAGGTGTTCTACCACACAGCTAGGCCACTGCTTGAAACTGTTTCGGAAAAAAACTTATGTCATACACTGCACAAATCTCGTCAATGCTTGTACGTAGTATTGCATGGCAGACGCGTAGGATAGCATGCATTGCGCAACAAGTGGCTGGTTTAAAGGCCCACCAATTACAAAGTTCACATGCGTTTTTAATCATCATTAACAGCAACAGCATCAACAAAGTGTGCAGCCGCGTAGGTTCGCGCGTCGCCTTATGGGCACGTGGTGGGCACTTCGCCAATTCACAAAAGGAAGAATTCTGGCATAGTGGGCACATCGCCACTCTACTCGAAGTAGGCATTCGACGGTAGTTTGAAGGGGCCAATTTACAGGCCCACAGACGTTCCTCTTTCTTGCGGCATGGTTGAGGTGTCCACCGAGAAGCGAAGCGAGGCTAGCGATTGGGATGGCGATACGAACACGGTCCGATTGCACAATCGCGTTCTACTCCTGAAAGCGAAACTCAAGCGTCCTCAAACTTCTTGCCATTTATGTGCGCTAGTGACAGTAAAGAGATCATGAACACTGAGCTCATGGCGAATTAAACATCATTGTTGCCTTAAGCTTTTATATATCACTTCTGGTTGAAATGTTGTGCTACGCGTGGTGACCTTGAAGGCAGTGCAGTGTTTACGAGATCCTGGACGAGTGGCGTTTCGGGAGAAATTTCAAGATGTTTTTATTTTATAATATTGCTTGCCGTCAGCAAATAACGATTGCATGTAATTTGAGTTGGCCATTAACTTCATTTAATGAAGAAATATGGCACAAGTAAATGTACAATAATTAGATAAAAACTATGCTGTAACCGGAATATTTGGTACAAAATACACTACAGAGTGTTCTGACACTTTAACTTGCTATAAACTGAGTCTATAACCTTGCCATAAAATTGTGCAAATTTCGTGCATTTATTGACAGTCTGTTGTAATGCATGTCACAAAGTATTACCTTCAGGTCGCAGGCTCTGTTCCGGCCGCGGTGGTCGCATTTCAGTGTAGGTGAAATGCTAGAGGCCCGTGTACTGTGCGCTGTAGTCCAGGTTAAAGAACATCAGATGGTCGAAAGCCCATCACTACGACATGCCTAATACTCGTATCGTAATTTTGCCGCATAAAAGAATTAGTTATTCATTTATGAATGCTTAAAGGCCAACTCCGGCGATTTTTTGGCCATGTCAAAGTAATGGTGCTTTTATTTTCCTGAGACGCTCCTCTGAACGGCCCGATAGCAGAAATACTAGGCAAATTGGAGAATAATTTTAAATAAGCAAAAAAAGCGCAACATCGAAACCGAAACCCAACCGACCAATAACTTTCCGCTGCCGGTCCCTGCCAGCGGAAAGTTATTGGTCCCTGCAGGCGGCAAGTTATCTTTTCGTCCACTTTACTTTCTTCACATTTACATCCTAATTACTACAAATAACATCCCTTATACTTTCCTTGGCATTATTGTCTGTTCTCATTAATATTGTGTCTAAGAAAAGAAAAACGAGCCCTTGAAAAGCCATCTTCTTTCCTTCATTCATAGCAAGGGTCTCGTCCTGGCAGACTTGATGCCTTCAGGTAGTATGCGAGCGATTATTGGTCAGCTGCTAGCTCGTAAAAGTTCACGTGCTACGTGACACCAATAGGCAGAAAAAGTGTTCCACACTCGCCGCCATGGCTGCGATAGGCGCTAACACTCCTAGTTTTAAACGCACATATATACCCCAGAAAGTAGACGGGAGGATGACCGCCGCCGTAGCTCAGTGGTAGAGCATCGGACGCGTTCTTCGAAGGTCGCAGGTTCGGTCCCTGCCAGCGGCAAGTTATCGTTTCGTCCACTTTACTTTCTTCACATTTATATCTTAATTACTACAAAAAACATCCCTTATACTTTCCTTGGCATTATTGTCGGTTAGTTCCCATTAATATTGACGCTAGATGGCCACACTTGCGCATGTTGGGCCATTTGTGTCTCGGCTTTCATTTTATTGTCATCTTTCATTGTATTGCCATGCGGTGAAGCCATCTTCGTGCTATCTTTTTTACTCAGTCAGTGAAATAAGGGAACTCCATTAGATTGAAATAATGGTACAGTTATATTCCGAAAAAAAAAGAAATCTCTACAAATTGAGCGAAAAAATAATTCTGGTCAATTTCGTGCAATTTCCTTCATTTTTCACGGTAGGGAAAGAGTTAATTGAGAAATGATCTTTTGGGTCCTTCGAAATCGAAATTTGCAACGTAGCCATGTCCGAAAGCTACCGTGGCATTGCATTTGCTGTCAACCTATGCCTGCGCGTGTGTAAAGTCCATGAGGGAGGCTCAGACATGGGGCCTGAGGAGTCCGAGCAACGCAGGCCAGGTAGACGGTCATACGACAGGCTGCCGATATGCAAAGGCGGGGACAGAGGCCGATTGCAGTCATTGTGTCTGCAGGCTGAGCAAGAAAGTTGCGAGGAGACAATAGTGGCATCTGTCGCATAAACAATAAAATCAGAAAAGAAACCACTGTATTGTTCCTTTAGAAGAGAAGACAACACTGCAGGAAGAATGCTCTGGGGCACTACATCCTTGGACTAATACTGCGTGACTTAGACGATGATAGAAGACAGATATACAGAAACGAGCGCCGACTTACAAATGAGTTTATTTGCACTTCAACGAGCTTCTTTATGCACAATACCTGGCCATATCACCCATAACATTGGCAAGAATGACAAAATAACAGGAAAGCAAACAAGATGCTGTGGACAAAACATTCACAGGGTCCCTTATGCATATAAGACGACTCGAAGGCGAAAGCCATCTTTTTTTTTTTTCTTCTCACCTGATGCATTGATCCTGCCCAGCAACACACCCAAAGCTCCGCACCTAACGTGGTTTTACATTGCCTCCAGGATCGGAGGCACCTCAACTGGTTTTGCACTGTCTTTGTGATGGCTACACCTCTGACCAAGTGATGACGTCATCGGTGACGTCACCGTGATGTCATAGTAACGTATGATGACGTCACAGTGATGTCACGACGGTACTATGACGTCATAAGGTGACGTCATCACGTCATGGTGATTTTTTGCATCACTTGTCTTGACGCCGCCGACGCGAGACGCCGTTAAATTTTGCCGTTTGTTTAGGAATCTGAGGCTTTCGCCGTAATAGTCGCATGTCTACAAACAGGACAAAATGCTAGCGCTGATGCGCACCCATGTTACACAAAGCAAACTAAACAAGCGTTGGCAAGACTGATAACACCGAAATTATACTACAAAAACCTGGCTTCAGAAAGCAAAACCGAACAGGCGCAGGGTGTAACAATCCGGTCCTGGTGACAAGCAAAAGTGCGCGGGTAGCTATATGAACATGTGACAAACGAAAACGCGGAAAATGCACGTGAGGATGGAACGACTAAAAAGAAATCATCTAAAGAATCGATATATGCGTAAGTTATTAAAACCGACGGCTGGCTTATGTACTTAGCACAAAACATGCAGTCGTAACAAGACCAAATACTCTGAACAATGTACTTCAAAAGAACCCTGCGCCAAGGTGACATACCTCACAATGTGAAAACAAGAACTGCCTTAGTCGTGTGATAAATAAGAGAGCGTCAAAGATGAAAAAATGACTAACAAAAAGCGTGGGAATAGCATGTGAGGGCAAAACGACAAGGCTAACAAAAAACATCTGGAAAATCGAAATCGGTGTCGGTTAATAAAACTGCAGGCTTGCTCGCGCACTTGTCTGCGGCTTTCTTAAAGAAAAGTACTTCAAGTTCGCGTTCGGTTCCCGCCTTTTGCTTTCCGTGCTTACAACTGAGTTTATTCGCACTTCAACAAGCCTCTTTATGCACCATACCTGGTCACATCAATGAAAACATTGCTCAGAATGACAAAACAGGAAAGCAACGAAAGATGCTGCAAACTGTTGTAGCTCGTTTTTTTGTGTGTGTTCATGTTTATTCGACTGTCTTGTAGAGTTCAAAAGGAAGACAGCTGACACGTGAGCCGCAGAACAGACAACCGGGTACACACATGTCCTTTGCATGCCCTTATTTTTTATACTTGTGGTGATTGCCTCCTCCTGGCATTAGAGCAGATGCGTTCACTACAGTACCTTCCACCTACATATGAATTGATTTGCCAAACAAGTAATGTCGCTGAAGTACGTTTGATTTGGTAGGAACCTGTTCTTGCATTCCAGATAAACGATGAGGGGGGTCAGCCTCGTGTAAGTGAGGTGCACACAACTGTAACCATCACTGATGGCCAGGACCTAGTGGCCACTACACGGGTTGTCGCGCAGCCACCGACACCCTCTGTGCCGGCCATGCCGACACCGCCGCCACCACCACCACCGACACCCGCTTCTTCGACACCCACGATGACGCCGAAATACTCTAGTGGTTGGTAATATTTTGACAGCCACATGGCATGCATCGTTTAGTTCCGGCTTGTTCATTCATTCAAAAATCTCATTGGAATCGGTAATACAAAATTTACCTCTCCAGCCATGCACTTCGCATTGCTTGAATGCAAATGCGGCACCTCAGCGCCTGAGCCTTATGTGGTAGCTCTTGCTTGATTCTTTTCAGCGATTATTCTAGTTACATTTGACGTAACGACCAGTTTAACATTTTGATATGATGCTATTCTACTGACATTGATATGCTTCTGCTTGCTGTGTATTGTCACATAGTTTTGATGTTGAAGAATGCAGCAGTCAATAAGCTTACGATTACTCTTTACTGGGCAAGCCTATGCTTAGCAAAAAAAAAGCACACTCAGTGCAGTAGCGGCCACCACACATCACGGTTGGTGATAGTTTGATCTTTCATGAAACGCAGGGGCTTTTTACATACGCCATCGCATATTCGTGTTATCGCTCGTGCTCGTGTGAGTTCCATACTCTACCCAACTGTAAATGCTGCACGTGCATTCTCAGAACGTTCGGAAGCACCCAAGAATGCTCCTGTACAATCGGGCGAAGCTTGCGCCAAACTATAACATGTGCAATCATTTTATTCAGTGAAACGTGCTCGTAAAGAAACAGACCAAGTACACGTGTCAATATTTAACTTGGTTTGTGTTTATGCTGTACATCAACATTAAGACACGTGCAAGCATGCCTGAAGTTTTGTTGACCATGTATGTTCGCCACCACCAGCATTCAGCATGCAAGTAAATTGAAAAATTATTTTTGAGCAACATCGTGACAGATATTGAAAACAAGCGTGTTATTTTACATTGCAGACCCTTATTATCTTGTATTCTTATTCGTTCTGTTCCACTTGTTTCTTATTTCCTGCTATGAAACTCTCAGTGTGATCCTTCCGACAAGACCTGTTGCCTTGCAGGTCTGATTCTATTGCCAGCTTTGATGGCTTCGAAACTAAGTAACCCTAAGCATATCTAATGCAGTATCCCTCATAGTCTCGTTGTTCGGTTGGAAGCTACACAGTGAAAATCAGTTGACTGGCAATGAGATATTGAGCACTCAAACGTAACCACCTTTTCGTGATCGCGTGATCGCTAATGAAAGTACACAAAAAAATCACAGCATATCCACGGAGTGAATGATGATGAGTGGGCGAAGCTGCGGAGGTTCATCGGTAAACCGTGAATCTTCCGTGAATTCTGCCCAGTACATCATCACCGACGTGAGATCGGGCGCGTTTGTACTAAAGGTTCGATGAGTTATGACGACTTGCAGCTCACTTTATTTTACATGTACGCTGTGAATTTTCATTGTTTAGAAAACCATTGCTTTAGAAAACATCTGGCGTCTTTCGTTAAGCAGCTGGCGTCTTTTCGTTTTGCTTTAGAAACATCTGGCGTTCTTTCGTTTTGCTTTTACAAAACATCTGGCGTCTTTCGTTGGTTTATTTCATCAATCAACGGTGTTTTGAACAAAATTTTTATCGTTTAATCACGCACAGGATAAATCTCACCAGGCACTACCTTGGAGGTAAACAATGGCTGCTAATGGGAATGAGAGACAGAAAAAGTCGGCTTTTAGCTAACACTTACACTTCTACTTCTACTAACGTTTCCTACTGGAACATGCCAATGGCTGCTAATGGGGAATGAGAGACAGAAGAATTCGGCTTTTAGTTAACGCGCACGCTGCGAATTTTTTATTGTTCAACAACGCACAGGAAAAATCTCCCACCGGCACCACCTTGGAGGTCAAAGCGTAAGACTGGTTACGCACTACGACTACTACGACTACGAGGGACGAACGGGTGCCGCCTTAAGGAGCTTCGCCCCTAAAATCTGGTCGAGCCTGTAGTCACAGGCTAGTTGAGGCTCTAATCTAAAATTTTCCCAAGGAAACTGATCGCTGTCCACCAGGAGGACAGTGATTCATGTGTGGGCCAAGATCCTTGGAACATCTTCAGTGCCAAAGCTGTATGTCTAACGGATGTCCTATTAGTCTATAAAATGGTGCTGCACGTAGCGTTTCTCGCATATAACCGACCCCTGCGTATAACTCGTAGTCCCAACTAAACTTCCGGAAGAAATTTTTAAAATGGTCTCTGCTGATTATTCGCACATTTCAATCATGCAAATGCGTTTTACACCTTGATAGGAATGAACGCACCAATTATGCTCGAAGATTGAATAAACTTTACTTTCACTAAGATTTGGTCACCATTGTCGCTCCCCCGTCCCAAAACACCTTCAAGTGCAGCGATCACCTTCACTGCTGCTTTCCTTGCGTTGCCGTGAAGCATTGCTGTGAAGCTTCCATGCACACCCAAAGTCGCGCACGGCATGCACACAGACATTACCTCCGCATTTTCTCTTTTTTGTGTGTGTGTGTGTGGGCTATACCTAAGAAAATGCGGCATGTATTGGGGCGTGATCTAGATCATAGTTTCCTACAATATTTACTAGAGGGAGATGTGGCGATGCGATCGTTCAGCTATTATGGGAATGGTGGGTAGTACGTCGATTTGCCTAGTCTTCGTGCTTGCGGCTTCAAACGCACTTGTGGCTTTGTTTATTGTGGCGTTTTGGTTTTTGTTTCGAATGAAAGAGCAGCTCGAAGTGAACCTCGTGAGCTGATTTGAATTGGCGAGACTAAGAAGGTCAAGGTGATGAAGTGGGACTGCTGAACTTTTGTTGAACTTAGTCTTGCGACAAAGCGGCTTCAGACCACACGGAGCTGAAAGAGCGAAGCTTAGGGAAATCCATGACTACCCATTAATCCCATGCTGGCTGAAGCGTCATGCGTTGCAGCTCCCAGACACAGGCACCAGATTCCCCTCTAGTGTGCTATCATGAATGAAATTCTATGGTGTAGATGTTCCATGAGCAGGGTTTTTTTTTGCTCGTAGCTGCCAATGTTGCTACGCTGGATGGTTGCGCAGCACCAGAGTGGCAGTGGATGATTGCTCATCATGCTGCATTTTCCTTTTTCTTGCGGCTGGGGCATCGAAGGATCTGCACCGAACACACCGGTTGCTCAGAGGCGCGTGATGGCAGCAGCCAGTGCCGCCATGCCGAGGCGGAGCAACTCGGCCGAGAAGCTGCTCTCCCGACAGCACACCTTCTGCCCCAAGACGGTGATCAAGACCGAGACGTGCGGTCCCTGCGGCAAGCGCATCAAGTTCTACAGGACAGTCTACAGGTGCAGCCGCTGCAATGCCATCTGCCACCCGGAGTGCAAGAACCAGGTCGGTGCTCTCTTACGAGGCGAAAAATCCTTGAACAGGGGTTGTCGCTGGAGCCAACACGTCAACAAGTGAGCTTGTCTTCTTCAAGAAATTGAAGCAATTGCTTGAAGCAATTGCTCACTTGAGAAGACTAGACCATTTGTCGAAACGTTGGCTACAACAACACCCCCTGTTCAAGGATTTTTCATCTCTACTAGCCTCCATCTTCTCTTGCGTCTCTCACAAGATTGTAATTTATATTTTATGGCACGTGACTTCCGTATGTGAGTCGTAAAACAGAACTTGTATGTTTGTACAGGACTGTATTGCATGACAAGACAAGTGTGATACCGTCCTTGAAATGACACATTGTCGTAGTGCGGTAAAACAGTGTCATAGCGCGGTGTCGTGACGCATCGTGTGGATAAGTACGTATAATACAGTGTGCGACATAATGTACAGGGGGGGGGGGGGGGGGAAGAAACGCGAGCAGTGTGGTGCGCTGTCTCCCTCGCGATCTGACCTTGATGGCGATAAAATGATGCCAGAGTGGTCCTTGATTGTATCATGGGTGACAATAGCGACATTTTAATACCATCCAGGTTACAACCGCTTGAAAAGAAATGCGAAACAGCAGATAACATAAATGCCTCACTGTTCGCATTTCTTTCCATCACCCCTGTGCACCCGACGTGAAGATCAGCAGTAAAGTTTGTTTTTGTAGCGTTAGCTACACTTGCCTAGCCGGAGCCGATTTCGCGTGGATCCTCATGAGCCGTGCTGCGCATGCGCGAGGATCAGTGATGTCACACAGCTGGCTCACCGGAGCCGGCATCTCACGCGCACTCCGCCACCGCCGCGCGCGGCTCGCCGCTGCTGGTCTGCGCGTTCGGGGGAGTGGCGTCGTAGCCGCGGCAGACACACTGGTGCCGGAGCGCGCGCAGCTATTCGCCTTCGCTGTGCAATCGCCGTCTCACACTGCGTTGGAGCCGCTTGATAGCCCCTCTGACTAGCGTTTGCAGGTGGGTAACGCCATGGAGAAGGAGAGCGCAAATGCTGCTCAACGGCGCAGAAGAGCCGAGAAGCTTATCTCATCGGATCCCGAAGTAGTTGCCTGGCAATTAGCGGTTCAGCGTACGAAGAATGAACAGAAGACGGCTAATAATCCTAGACAATCTGGAAAGCTAAGAATAATCAGCTGAACCTTTGCTAACGCTACGTATATCCTGGCGTAGCCGAGCTAAGCCACCGCAACTTTTTCTGAAAAAGTGTATTTCACTGCAGCATTTATAGAGCCAAGGTATCCACAAGGCTTGCAGGATACCGATATGCATGATTGGCACTTGCGAGACCACGCCTCGCAATTCCTGTGCTTCCTCATAATCGGCTACATTGGGTGCATGTAGACTGATGACACTTTTCTTTCTTTTTTTCAATCTACGCTTGGCAGCAACATAGCGATATAACGCTTGCCAGGTGAACAACTAATAGCTAGCAACACTCTTCTTTGTAAAAGCCACCACATTTTAAATTTCTCCTTTTGTCCTGCACGGGCTGTTCGTGCCTTTCGGCATACGCACTAGAAGAAACACTTAATGAGCAGAAAATTATGCCACTGACGGAGAAGAAGAAACACCAAAGCTGCCCAAAAGGGGAACAAATTGTAAAAGAAAAAGCAATTGTCCAGATGCGACAATTCGTTTCCGTGTTCTAACAGTACAATTTCTCACTGGGATATTTTAGGCAGCCTCGGTATAACTAATACTCATATAACGAATAATCATTTATGATGAAGTAAATAGTATCCTTGCTATTAATGGTATTATGAATGTACATTTAAAACGCATTTTCGAAAACAACGAATCTGTTTGTGCCAAATGGCAATGAAGTTCTACATTACAGCAGCCTCGCTTACCGTCGTGGCATCCCGGCTGTGGTGCTGAGCTGCTGAGCATGAGGACAAGGGTTATATTTCCAGACACTGTTGCCACATTTTGATGGAGGGGCAAAATGAACAAAAATGCTCACATAGGTATTTATATTTCCATACAATTGAAAAAAAACCTTGGTGTCAAACAAATCTCAGCTCCCCTCATGATGCCGCGCCTCATAATCTCTTCCGGTACGCAAAACCCCTTGAATATTTTTCTTGGTGTTGGGATGGCCGTGATGGAGGCAGGGACATGGTTTCATTCCTCTTTGTTTATTGGAACAATAGTCGAAGCAGGTGTTGATGCGACCAGAAGGTATTCGAGCTTTGTCGCAATTGTCAACACTAGACGATGCATATGATGGCTAATGGACAACTCTTTCCCAAAAGCTGGTTGATGTAAAAGATGTTTTTGAAACAAGTTGTGGGGTCTCGAGAGAACGCCTCACGGAAAATTGGACACAGTACGCGCCGTAGTGCACTGAACACATGCGCATTTATAAGCTGCTTTTACACAACGTTGGGCCTGCAAGCCGAATCTTACAAATAACTGAGGTAAAAGACAAATAACCCAATTGAATGTCAATATAACACACACAAACAACTTAACACATACAATGTACTGCGTATGCGGCGTCGTCATTGTTCGACTCGTGACGGGAGTCCGCGGGAACGAGCCGCGGACTCGTCCCTACGGACTTCCTGCGAGAGACGACCATCCATCAGTCGTGCCAAGCCACAAAAAGGAATACCACTCCTGATGACCCAGGGTAACCTCGCTCCAGTGACGGCGGCACTGGTGCCACCGTGGGAGTACACCGCCAACTCTTGCTCGGTGGCGATTAAGCCAACTACGTCCGCAGAACGCACAGGTGCCATACGGTGAAAGCGCCTTTACAGGGGGTGTGGGCACCCCCATGATGTAAACTGGCATAGTTTCAGCGGAGAGCAGGTCTTCTAAGTAATGCGTTAGTTTTCAACTCCTGAACTTGCATACTATTGTCGTTGCGCGGTGTTGCTATATGCACAAAAGCAATCGTTTTGCATCAGGTGCCACTGCCCTGCATCCCGGTGTGCGATACTCCCAAGCGCGGCGGAGCCGGCAACCGTCGAGGCCCCCTCATCTCGGACCACGCACCGTCCACAGCTCCCATGGTGCCCGCACTCGTGGTCCACTGCATTCAGGAGGTGGAACGCAGAGGCCTGGATTGTGTGGGCATCTACCGGTCAGCATTCGTTCTTGTCTACACAAGATGAGATTGTGTTGCCACCTACCTTATTTCTTTAGGAAGGGCTCTAAAGGCAAATACTATATTGCTAACATAGACTGTTACATTACCATTCCAGAAACTAAAGTTGCGCTTCTTTCATGCCAAGAAAATTTACTTGAAGAGGATCTTGTTTAAGGTGTCCTGGTACCTCCAGTGCAGTTAAAATCGTTCGTCCCGATGCTGCAATTTGCGATGCTGCATTAGGCCATTGCTATCGCCACTCTTTACAGCCGGTGCTATGGTTCATCTGCGTAAATCTCATTGCAAATGCATAAACGTTTGTCCATGAATGAGGAATTTTCGGTTGCTTGCAGTTAGGGCATGTTGAGAGCGAGTAAAGCCAATACGGCACCTCGCGAGAACAATATGCGGCGGAAACGCGAGTGAGCAGGCAGTGCAGAGACGGACAAGCGTAAAACTTGGCAGTGAATACGAGTGTCATTGTCAAGGTAATGTGAAATTTCTTTCGAAGAATCGCGTATAAATGCTCAAGTTGCATTTTATTCACTCTTGAAACAGTGTAGTGCAATGATAATTTTCTTGGGAGTTATGTACAGAGTACTACAGTGAATTACACCGATGAGTCATTATGTTGTCAGGCTAGCACTGACGCTTAATAGTACTATTGGGATATCGGGCATTCTCAAGCACGTGTTGTCCCTTTAACGTGGCAACATTCATATTCATTTCATACCACCGCTTCCCCCCACACTTTCTTTTTGAAAGGAGTAAATGATGTAAAATGCATCAGGGTCCACAACCGTTGGTTAGCTGTAGATCCATAGACTGAATATACTAATATACTAAACAGTACAATGCACTGGCAAATAAACACTTCTTTGAACACGTTTATAAATTGCGAGGTACACGCTTGTCTTGCAGGATGCATTGTTTTAGCATACATTGTTAGACGATGCATTGTTTACATTTTAAAATATCTTTCAAACTGAGCACAAAACATCTGAAGACTTTACATTTGGAGGCAAATCGGGATTTTTCAACCACCCCCGGAATAATGTTAAACTTATTGTGATGAGCCTGTCTTATGTTTGATTGAGGTAAAGGGAATGGTGAGTAATGAAATGGGACGTCTGTATAAAGCATTCTATCTAATAGCATGGCAGTTTTGATGTTTCACACTGTATATATACTGTCACATGGTTGTGACCATGAAGAAAGCAAAATGCAAGTGGTAAAGATGAAACCTTGTATTGGGTAAAGAAGTAACTAAGTGCAGGAAAAGCTGCGAGCACGACATCCGTTATCATAATCTGATCGTCAACACAACGACTCATCTTTTATACATGAATGATACAAAATTGCAGCATTATCGCTGGCTCACTTTAGTCCCTGGATAAACTCGTGTCGTGAGTGCAATCTTATCAGAATACTCTAAAACAATCGAAGTTCCCATACATTGCGGCATGGAGTAGACACCGAGCAGTGGTTAAGTCTTTAGGGTAAACTCAATCGCATCAAATTAAATTAGTGCACGTGGCAATACTAAGTGCCGTGGCGTTCAGTGCATTGGGGAGTGGCACAGATGACCTAGTCAGAGGTGAGGAGTCGATTATTCAACAAGGCCTTTTCTGCAGAATAATTGGCCTGCAATGTAACATGGCATTCAAAGTAGAGCTGATCAAATCGCTAACATAACAAACTCACTCTCCATTCAGATTACTCGTGTGTGTAATGGCTTGGCCACATTTTTGAAGCAGTGATTCATGGCTAGTTTGCTGCTTTTCTATCGCTCGTTTCATCTATATGCGTCGAAAACGCCAGATAAATCTGATCGCATTTTTTCTTATCCAGGGTATCTGGTTCGGAACGTGAGGTGCGTGAAATAAGGGAACGCTTCCAGCAAGGCAAGGGTGTCCCGAACTTGGTAAGTTGGTGTGGTCTTAAAGGACTTTCATAATGTGTCGTTATGTAATGCAAACTGCATTATTAATCACTGGATTTACTAAAAGACAAGACATACTGGTAGACTTCCTCAGCACAAGAATAAAGGCATGTTTAACTGTCGTTTAAGTGGCTGTAAACATGCAATGTTTTGGAAAACACATAGCCTCGATAATAATACATAACAGTACTCTTATGATGCATGCGTGCAAAAATATACACATTGGCATGCACTCAAGATGTCTTAGTCGCAGCTTGCATAACCCTTCTAATAAATCATCTCTATTGTACTGTCCACTGCAGCAACGAATCGTATGTTTTACCATGGCCATATCTTGACCGATATTTGGTCGTGTATTTTGTGTAATCAAGTTATTCACTCTGCCACATCATGCTAGCATCACGTGCTGTGCATTATGTAAACGAATAAATGGCTGAAAATGCCTACCGCATCAAGCAACAGTCTTATCACCGCCTTAAAATACTGCTGTTAATTGTAGCATTGCAATGTTGCAAATTGTTCTCGTGCAGTGCTCGAATAAGTGACGTCTAAAGATGCAAGCATCTGGCTTTAGCCACGCTTTGTGTCTAACCTTAGCGGTCAACATTAATCGGTTTCAGTGGCCTTCTGTCACGTGAGAGTGACTGTGAAATTGCGATTGTCCTCCACTGTCTTCCAATGCATACAGCACTCGATTCTGGGTACATCAACATGTCCTGCGTGCTTCGAAGGGCTAGTAGGCTAATACATATACGATGACATATCGTATGCGGACCTCAGTCCAATCCTTCAATGTGAATATTGAACACGATTGGCTAGCTATCGTGAGAGTGTAAAACAAATGGGACCTTCATCCTTTTCATCGTGCTACTTCTAGATAGAATTTGTGGATACACACAGCCAAATGCAAAAGTTTTCGCAGCACTGAATTTCGACGTGCCCGCGCCGTTGCCGTACAGCCCGAAGGTTATGTGAGCATAATGGGTTTCATGCAGTAGGTATCACTGCATTCATCGTTTCAGCGAAGTGTGTAAGGACATGGGCTGTTTTACTGTCTCCCAATAAGCTTCTGTTCTTGGGGATGCGCACTATTTAATTTACACGGGCAAATACTGGTAAGTTTTCTTGGTGTGTGTGTGTGTGTGGGAGGGGGGGGGGTGCGCGTGTGTGTGTGTGTCAGCAAATAGCTGATAACCAGTGACGTAGCCCACGGGGTGGTTTGCCCGAGGTGTTCAAACCTCCCCCCATATTTTTACATTTTCTGTGCGTGTGTGTATATGTGCACACATGTGTGGCCCACACGACCCCCACCCCTCGAAAACAATTTCCGGCTATTCCAGTGCTGGCAACGAGATCCTAACTTGCACGTGACTTTGTGAGCACCATTTCTTACTCGCTTAGTTTCTTGTTTCATGGATTGGGTTGCGTGACTAGCTGTTCATCAATCTTTTTCTTTCCTTTGTTTCAGTCCAAGGCTGACATCTATGCCGTCTGCGGAGTTCTCAAGGACTTCTTAGCGGTCGCTTCGTGAGAGCCTCGTCACCAAGTCGCTGTGGCACACTTTCGTCAGCGCAACAGGTGACGCTTTCATCCTTCAGGCGAGACTTAGACAGGCCCCATCAGAAATTTCGATTATGCAAGTACCCTAGGTGGCATCCAAGGAGTGCTCTGGAAATAAATTTTCAGATTTGTTCGTAATCCAAGGAGATAAAAAAAACTCACAGAGCCCCTCACGCCTTCGCCTAAGACGACTCGAAGGCGAAAGCCATCTTCTTTTAGTTCTCAGTCGATGCGTTGGTCCTCCCCCACCCCCCTCCGAAAGCTTTCTGCATCTAACGTGGTTTTGCACTACCTCCTGGATCGGAGGCTTTGCAAGCTTTCTGCACCTCGCCTAGTTTTGCACTGCCTCTGTGATCAAGTTTCAAGTTCAAGTTTATTCAATAACGACGTCAGTTACAGGAAAGTGTGTACAAGATTGGTAATACACAAGGAGCCCCAAAGTTAGAAACTGTCAGGGGGGCTCCCATACAAGATGTTAACGGGAGAAGAAACAAAATATACATTATTCAGTGGTTACGGTATCTTCGGTGAGAAAAAAAATGCACAATGCGAAAAAACGAAAGTGAAAAGTACATATATGTTTAGCGAGGCAAAAAAGGAAACTCTAAAGAACAAACAATCGCAAGTTCCAATACAAGACATAAGAACAATATAACATGTAGCAATTGTTATCGCTACATTAAAAAGCAGTTGCTAAGATGAAGACAATTGTTGCAAAAAAATAATTCTTTACTTGGTTTTTGAATGCATGTTCCGTGGTTGATGATTTTATTACGTGAGGAAGGGAATTCCACAGCTTGATTCCCGCAAATGTGGTAGTGAACTTACCGTAGTTTGTGCGAATTTTAGGCAGAAGACGGTTATCAAGCTAGAAAACCTAGTGGTATTATAATTTACAAGGCTTTCCACGACAATGCCATCTATATGCACATTCCTGCGAAAAAGCCTATACATCACAACTGATAACTTCAGCTGAAGAGGTGATAAAGAGGATGTATATTTAGATTCTGATAAAGTGGCGTTGCATTGGTTAAGAAATGGCTGAAAGTCATGAGTCGAAGTGCTTGATTTTGTAGGCGTTGTAGTTGATTGAGATGGGTGAAATATGTGTTACCCCAGGCTGATATGCAATAAGATAGATGGCTGTGAATAGTGCGCGTGATAAAGGGAGTGGATTATGTGTGGCTGAAAATATGAACGAGTTTTGATTATGGCGCGTATTCCAAAGGTTATCTTGCGATTGAGTGATTGCGCATGAAGATTGAATTTCATATGTCGGTCAAGAATTACACCGAGAAACTTTGTACTGTCAGACATTGGAATTAAATTATCGTCCAGACGCACAGATATAGAATTTGAAAGTACAGTCGGGAAGGAATGAAAGACTACAAAAACGGTTTTTGATGGATTAATTCTTAACATGTTCATTCGACACCAGGAACTTATATTATGTAGATCCACGTTAAGGTTTCGTTGTAGCTCATCGACATTATTAGCATAAGTAAAAATGGTCGTGTCATCTGCATATAAGATACAGTCTGTAGCGGTCAAAACATTGGGCAGATCGTTAATAAAGAGCAAAAAGAGCAGCGGGCCAAGGATCGAGCCCTGAGGAACACCTTGATTGACTTTCTTAGCTGCTGAAACATTACCGTCAATCTGAACAACTTGAGTGCGATTGCACAGATAACTAGAGATAAGTTGAAGTGGAGGGCCAGTTATTCCATACGATTCAAGTTTATGTATAAGAATGTTGTGGTTAATTGTGTCAAAAGCTTTCGTTAAATCAATGAATACGCCACCAACTACGAAGCCTCGGTCGATTGCCCCTTTTATTTTATCGGTGAGGGTTAGGAGCGCAAGCTCAGTGGAATAGCCAGGCCGAAAGCCATACTGTTTAGATGTCAACAGATTAAACTTCGTCAGGTAGGATATTAATCTTGTATGCATAAGACGCTCGACTATTTTGCTGAAAAATGGAATAATACAAATGGGCCTATAATTACTCAGAAGTTCTGCGATCGCCTTTTTGTGAACAGGTGTTATTCTACCAACTTTTAGGCAATCGGGAAATATGCCTGCTTTAAACATCTTGTTAACGATATCTGCAATGATAGGAGATAGCTCACTAGAAACTAACTTGATGTGAGATGGGCGGACAGAGTCAAGGCCAGGTCCTGTGGACCTGAGCGAAGTTATAACATGAAGAACTTCTGCACTCGTAGGTCGCAAGAAGAAAGAATAAGGCTGGCGAGGTAATGTTGGTAATAGGGGATTTGTCAGAGGTTCAGAGGTACTGCTAAAATACTCACTGAACGCATTGGCGATATCAGTTGGATGGCTGTATGTCGCTGAATCAGTTTTAATTTTCGTTATCTGCTCACGACATTTATTATTTAAGAATTCGTTTATGACCTGCCAGTTGCGCCTCGTATCATTACCATTATCCAAAATTTTTTTCTGGAAGTATTCTCGTTTTGCACATTTAAGTGCGGCTGCAAGCGTGTTGGAATATTTCTTGAAACGAACTCTAAGTTCAGAGTTAAATGGCTCACAAGTCACTCTTTTGTGAAGCTGGTTTTTCTTTAAGATACATCGAAGTAGCGCCCTTGTAACCCAAGGTTTTCTGGGATTACTAAAGTGACGAGCTATGATATGTACAGACGTGCATTCATTGATGCATTGTGTAACTGTAGTCAAAAATAGCTCATAAGCCTTTTCAGCGCAGGATTCACTTATTACGACGGTCCAATCTGTTGATTGTACCATAGATACGAATTTTTGAGAATCAAAACATATCCTCTCTTTGTGTTCCTTACACTTGTAATTTTCTGTGCCTAAAGTCACGAATATAGGGTAATGATCTGTTATGCTGTGCTCAATGACTCCTTCTGTGTTGTCCGTAGCAAAATTGGTTAATATGTGGTCAATTATTGTATTAGATCCTGCCATGTCACATCTGGTAGGAGTGGTTATTAAAGATTCAAGGCCGTAGCCATGTAAACACCCGAGATAATCAGAACATGACTGATTCCTAGGGTCGATAATGTTTACGTTGATGTCTCCGCAGATGATGATATTTTTGTTTTCGTTCGTAATAATGTGCAACAACTTATCAAACTGAAAACAGAACTCAGACTGTGAAGATGCTGGCGAACGATAAATGCACCCTAATACAGTGTTCCGGCCATCGACTGAGAAAACATTCTTGTCAAATTCTAACCATACAGATTCACAGAACATATTAGAAAACGAAAGGTCACTGCGGCGTTTGTATGACAATGACGATTTAATAAAAATGGCGGATCCACCGCCCGTGGTGTAGCACGATAGAAGTACTCTGCATTGTACCCTGATAGCGCATACAAGTTTCTATCGTCCGGCGACAACCACGTCTCAGATAAACAAATAATGAGAAATTGTGATAATTAAAGAAAGAAACGCAATGAGACTGTTGTAGTTTTTACGTAGACTACGAACTATTCAAGTGTATCAGTGATAGTTTTGAGTTTTTATCATTGAAATGTTTTTTCAGAGCTTGACAAGAAAACATTGTTGTGCAGCTTTAAAATACGAAGCTGTAAATAGCAACACTAGTAGGCTAGGCGAAAACAGCAAGGTCACCCGCACTAGAGATACGGTAGACGCGGCTGTCGTCCGTCCTTCTGGCCTTAATCACGCAGTGGTCAGTCCAGAGATGTTTCCAGCCTTTTGCTTTTTTTCAGTTCAAGTGCCTGTGCAAACAGCCGTTTCCTTTCTTGGGTGAGATGATCATTTGCATATAAGGGCTTCTGATTGTTTTGGGAAAACCCAAGGGCCGCAGTCGTCAAGCGAGCCTTGCGTACTTTTTTCAAGAACTCAGTCTTTTTTCTCGCGAGCAGAAGCGCGCGATAATGTTGGTGTCTTTTTTGGCTGGCACACGATGCACAGTATCAACATCCTCAGGTGCATTTTGCATCCTACAGCATCACCCATGGACTGAATAACTGCCAGACAGCTTTCACCTTTTGTTGCAGGGACACCTTTTATCTCTACATTATTTAGTCGGGAGTACTGTTCAAGTTCAGAAACCCTTCGTGCAATTGCTTATTTTCATCTTTCAAAGCCTTGTTTTCAGTAGCGAGGTCGGAATTCTGCTTCTTGACATTCTCGACAAGCTCGTTGAACATACTAAGGCTGTCACGCATCGCAGCGACCTCAGCGCGTAAACACTCTATTTCTTTTGCCAACTCAGCATTCGTCGGCATTGTGTACAACAGCACACGATTGGGCAGCAGCGGCAACGGTATTCACAGAACAAAAAAAAATAAATTAAAAGTATGGTTGGGTGGAGAAATAAGACCAACCTGTGACGAAAGTAGCAGTAGATTAGCGACTTGTTCGCGACCGCAACCGCTGCTGCCAAATGTGACTCGGTTCCAGCGATGCTTGCTTATATGCGGGAACTTGGCCGGTAGAGGGCAGGCGCAGCACACCAATCACTGTCGTGACGAAACGGTCCGCTGGCGATACGTGCAGAGGCGATACGTGCAGAGGCGATACTGGCGATACGTGCAGAGGCGATATCCTTTCCTTGCTTCGGCTCGTAGACAGTTCCGCATATGCTGTCCTGTGACGAAAGTAGCAGTAGATTAGCGACTTGTTCGCGACCGCAACCGCTGCTGCCAAATGTGACTCGGTTCCAGCGATGCTTGCTTATATGCGGGAACTTGGCCGGTAGAGGGCAGGCGCAGCACACCAATCACTGTCGTGACGAAACGGTCCGCTGGCGATACGTGCAGAGGCGATATCCTTTCCTTGCTTCGGCTCGTAGACAGTTCCGCATATGCTGTCCTGTGACGAAAGTAGCAGTAGATTAGCGACTTGTTCGCGACCGCAACCGCTGCTGCCAAATGTGACTCGGTTCCAGCGATGCTGCTTATATGCGGGAACTTGGCCGGTAGAGGGCAGGCGCAGCACACCAATCACTGTCGTGACGAAACGGTCCGCTGGCGATACGTGCAGAGGCGATATCCTTTCCTTGCTTCGGGCTCGTAGACAGTTCCGCATATGCTGTCCTGTGACGAAAGTAGCAGTAGATTAGCGACTTGTTCGCGACCGCAACCGCTGCTGCCAAATGTGACTCGGTTCCAGCGATGCTTGCTTATATGCGGGAACTTGGCCGGTAGAGGGCAGGCGCAGCACACCAATCACTGTCGTGACGAAACGGTCCGCTGGCGATACGTGCAGAGGCGATACGTGCAGAGGCGATACTGGCGATACGTGCAGAGGCGATATCCTTTCCTTGCTTCGGCTCGTAGACAGTTCCGCATATGCTGTCCTGTGACGAAAGTAGCAGTAGATTAGCGACTTGTTCGCGACCGCAACCGCTGCTGCCAAATGTCGGCCCACCTTTAACCAAGCGACGATGTCACGTGATGTCATCATGTGATGTCACGTTACATCCATAGGTCGGCAAACTTGCTCATGAGTTCACTAACTCAGACTCGCTCAGACTCAGATCGGGCCGTGAGTCTGAGTCCGAGTGAGTCCGGTTGAAGAAAATTTTAGTGAGTCCGAGTGAGTCCAGTTTAGGAAAATATTGGTGAGTCTGAGTCCGAGTAAGCTTTAAGTGCAAAATATATTTATTCAGTGAGTCCAAATGAGCGGCACCTTTTGTTGCCGACTTACGGTCCTACCTACTCATCTTCAGCATTACTATCAGCCTTATGTCGGCTTACGTTTATACTCAACTGTATTCGCGCATATCTCGGCACACTATCCATGCGCCACCTCACTATTTATTAAATGCGAAGCATTTCTTAGCGAACCTCTGGCACTTTGAGCGTTTCTATCTACGTATCTATCTATCTATCTATCTATCTATCTAGCCGCCTACGTCTGGGTGCTCTCATGATCGCCTCCTTAACTTGGTGTAGACCAAAATTTGCATGGGAGGGTAAGAGGATTTAACGAATATGATTGCCAGGTCATGACATGAATGACGTTAAAATCCTGTCGCGTACGTCGTCAAACCCTTTCCACTAGACACGTGTGGCACATACCCGTTTACCACGGGCCGCGGTGTACGGGTATGCGCCACAGGTGATTGACAGTTTATATCTACCCAGGACCGGCGAGAACAGACATTGGTAACTTAAATGCTAGAGCGTCAAGGAAAACCAACATCGGCAGCGTTGACTCAACGAATGGGAAGAATGAAAATTAGGATCCCAGCAGGAATCGAACCCAAGAATTCTGCGTGGCAATCAGATATTCTACCACAGAGCCACGCCAGGTCTATAAACTCGTTTCGAAAAACAGCCTATGCAGACGTAAAGCGGTGCAACGTCAATTGTGGTTGTGGTGCTGGCTATCTAATTTTACAAGAAAGCAATAAACACTACATGATACTCCTACGATGTGTACCCCTACGATAGAGGCGTCATATCAGATTAACGTCTGTAGTTCCAGTGTTGGCTCCGCTTTTATAGCAGTCAAATAAACATTACGTTTGTATTCCTATGATTCAGCAAGCTATATTGAAGCATTGCTCGACCCCGGAGGAATATATTATTGAAAGTTATATATGATATCCACATCACCGCAACGTAAAGTGCACTTCGTCCACCAGAACGACGCAGTGTCCTCTTCATTTCTTACGAGACTGGGCGATGGCCTCATGCTGACCGAGGATGATGCCAGATTGATTGACAGCCGCTTTGTAGACTAGGCTACATAGGCCACATACGCCCAGGTAGTCTACGAATACGACAAACACCATCCACTGATGTTGGTCTACGTAGCACTATCCAGGTCTACCAGCCTCGACGGCCTATACCTCTCCAACGCGAAGGGTGGCTTTAGGTTCCGACATGTCGCCGGCTCTGTCGACAGACAATTTGTCGACGAAATGACCGATGCACACACGAATTCCAACAGCTCTACTATACCACATACTTCACCACACATGGACCCCTCGTCACCACGATCACGACCGGATCCTATAACATGTCGTGACCAGTTGCTGGTGCTCACAGATCACGGTGATGATGCCCTTGTTCATGAACTGTCAAGAACTTCTTGTACACATGCACACGGGTTCGTGAAACGTGCGCGCGTTCTCGGGACACGTATATGCACTACATATCAGCTTACCGCTTCTGGTGTTGGTAATACCCACGTTGCCATTGGCAGCGTTACCCAACCGTAAACAACTGATTATATAACACATATGCGGCTCTTCAATATATATATATGTGTGCGTATAAAATTTATAGAAATCTTTAGCGTCATTTTGTAACGTGTCGCTCAGTAAAAAAGTTACGCCACAGTCATCTACTCGCCGCATGCTTCGCATAACATCGACTCCCACGGTAAGTGGGATCTGCCGAAGTTTCTTTATTGAGAGGCGTGAGTTAGGGGAAGGGGTGCCATGACATCCCCCCGCAAACTCTTTCATGGGAAGTTCTTGATAAAAATATTTCTTCTGAATTGCGTATTTCATAAAAATGTCCTTACTAGATCGATATATGATGATATATGATAACTCGTATTTGAAGGTACAAGATCAAAGGGCGTATTGTAGAGCACCGATTATGTGAGATATTGGCGTTAAAGAGGATCGACACCATGATCGAAAAAGCTAAATTTACGCCAACGGACTCGCGAGTCGACTCACTCAGGCTCACTCAAACTCAGCTGAGCCGTGAGTCTGAGTGAGTCCGGCTGAATATGTTGGTGAGATTGAGTCTGAGTGAGTCTGACTGAGGAAAATTTTGGTGAGTCTGAGTTCGAGTGAGCCCTCAGAGCAAAATATATTTCTTGAGTAAGTCTGAGTGAGCTCCAATTTATTTGCCGACCTATGGTTACATCACATGCATTCTTTTCCTACGCCCAGTCAGTGACGTCATAGTGGGGTCCTGATATTGTCACAAATGTTGGCGATCTGCGACGTCATGATGACGTCGCATGGTGACGTCTTCACATGATGTTTTGCATCGCGTGTTGACGATGCCGACGGTCAATTTTCGCGTTTGATGAAGCATCCAAGGACTCTGCCTTAAAAATTGAAGTTTTGCTTTGCCATGGCTTTCAGGATGAAAGCATCCCTGACTATGTTACGTAAGGCATATGGGCGCCACCATCATGGGCTGTTAAACGAATGTTTTCTTATTTTTTTATCCCCTGACGCGAACTGATAAAGTTAAGAAACGCCGAATGCACCAACCCAACAGATTTCATGTACGCCTACCGTAACACTGTTCGCTTATTTGTTTAGATAAAACACGGCAAGGTTAACAGACCGGCATGGCGGCACCGAAACCCCTCCGTAAAATAGTCTATAGACTCTCCCTTTTTGCATCAGCTAGCATTTGAAAATGACCTTTCTTTCCTTCCTCTCTCCTCCTACACCGAAGCTAAGGTACAGTACACGTAAATTTAAATGAGATTGTACTTTTTAGGGGCGAAGCTCCTTAAGGCGGCACCCGTTCGTCCCTCGTAGTCGTAGTAGTAGTGCGTAACCAGTCGTAACGCTAGTACCAGATCTTGACCTCCAAGGTGGTGCCGGTGGGAGATTTTTCCTGTGCGTTGTTGAACAATAAAAAATTCGCAGCGTGCGCGTTAACTAAAAGCCGAATTCTTCTGTCTCTCATTCCCGATTAGCAGCCATTGGCATGTTCCAGTAGGAAAGGTTAGTAGAAGTAGAAGTGTAAGTGTTAGCTAAAAGCCGACTTCTTCTGTCTCTCATTCCAGTTAGCAGCCATTGCTTACCTCCAAGGTAGTGCCTGGTGAGATTTCTCCTGTGCGTGATTAAACAATAAAAATTTTGTTCAAAACGCCGTTGATTGATGAAATAAACCAACGAAAGACGCCAGATGTTTTCTAAAAGCAAAACGAAAGAACGCCAGATGTTTCTAAAGCAAAACGAAAAGACGCCAGCTGCTTAACGAAAGACGCCAGCTGTTTTCTAAAGCAATGGTTTTCTAAACAATGGAAATTCACAGCGTACATGTAAAATTAAAGTGAGCTGCAAGTCGTCATAACTCTCATCGAACCTTTAGTATAAACGCGCCCGATCTCACGTCGGTGATGATGTACTGGGCAGAATTCACGGAATATTCGCGGTTTACCGATGAACCTCCGCAGCTTCGCCCACTCATCATCATTCACTCCGTGGATATGCTGTGATTTTTTTTACCATAACGATTGCTATAAGAAATTGCTCGTGATAAGTGTCATGTCGCTGCAAATCCGGCCGCTAACGTCTCTGATGTAAGTGTTAGTCAAAATTACGCCGGTGCGACACTAAATCTAGGCACTGGAAATGAAAGTACGAGCATCACTTAGCCCTAAATTTTAGCGTTTCATTTTGTGTGTTACTGCGCCTAGTTGAGCTCACATAATGAGTCCACGGCTTCCTTTCTTCTCTTCCTTGTTCGATGCACGTTACACTTACAGTGGCAGTACTGTATGAGCGCTCCACATTGGATGATTTATCAAAGTCTCGTTCCATAATCAGGTGTTGCAGGCGGTTCAATCAATCAAGCAATGAACAAAACTTTATTACAGTATTGGAAAAATTTGTGCACAAATGCTTACTGATGGCTTAAATGTCTATCATCTTACATACGGGCATTTGCGTGTGTGACTTTGACAATCTGGCTAACAGTGAGACTTCTTCCAGAGGACGGGAATGCAGGCTTTTGTACGAAATTCCAGATGTGTGTGTGTCGCTGATCACTTCGATACTGTGTAGGCAGGATTCTAGGCTCGTCATATGTGTTCAACACTTGTCTGCTTGACAGTGTGTGCATGACATTTTTTTTTTCTTTTTTTGCTTTCATGAACCCTCCTCGGCCTTGTGGATTTTCGCAGAACTGATTTGTCATATTCAGTGTTGATGCAGTAAAAGAGATGCATTACATGTCCTCTTGTGAGGGGTCTTTGTGATGAAGTCGAGAGCGGGTGCCTCCAGGCCCTTGTACTCGATGATAGTTTGGCAGCAGTCTCTGCCGACACCTTCAATTATCACGTCACTCGTTTGTTACACTGCGTTACCCACAGCCCCATTTCTCTATCCATCACCATAACTCGAGTGCATATATATCGTCTTGTTGTTGTAGCAGTGAAGAACGCAGCAGTCAAACCTGTAAAGGCTGAACTCTTTATCTGGCAGACCTATGCTCAGCATTGGAACACCCTCAGCACAGTGATAGCGGCGGGCAGTGTCATTGCTTGATGGTAATCCGATCTTCGATGAACAGCGTCTGCTTTTATACATGCGTCATTGTACACAACGCTAATAACGCTGGTGCCCACGCAAGTTTCAGAATGTACTACTGTACGCATTGTGTGTGCCATCTGAGTGGAACATTTGGAATCATTGAAGATTCCTGTACATTCAGGCATGGCCTGCACCGAGCGATAACACATGCATGAGTTTTACACGGTGAAACTCGTTCATCGTCGTTGCTCATCATCAACAACGCATTAAGCACCATGTTCAACGCGTTCAATCATCGTAATCGTTCATGAGGCCTTTATCATGTTCGACGCATTCATCACCTCCGTCATGATTCCTCGGTCGTTTGTCAATGCGTTCATCATCCCCGTTCATCAACGCTCACCAGGTAAGTCCTTAGATGTGGTCATCATAGGACATCTCAGAATTGGAACATTTGCTTTTGCTAAGAAATTTAAAAAGTGTGGCTTAATTTTATGTCTTCATCACTTAGTGTACGTCTGTATTAAAGCAAATAATGCTACAGCGACCGTTTTTGGGCCTTTTTACCGCTATATACCTGCAAATCACGACTCGTTGATGACTCTTTGATTAATAGTTCACTAGTGCTCCCAGGCCACATGTGGCCCTTGCGGCAAAAGTTAGAATTATCACAATCGTGCAGCTAAATGCCACCAGATTTTTTTTTTCTTTTTGGTTTTCTCGGTCGTGCAGAGCTTGAGCACGAGGACCGGGTGTGGGCCATGTGGCAGGCGGTGACGCAGCTTCCTCCGGCCAACCGGGACACCCTGGCTGCCCTGGTGCTGCACCTGCAGACGGTCGCCGCTCACCCCGAGGCCAAGATGCCTCTGTCTAACCTGGCACGCGTCTTTGCACCCACCGTGGTTGGGTGCTCGGTCAACGACATGGCCTCGGTGCCCAACCTCCTACTTGAGATGGAGCAGCAGAACCAGGTCCGGGACAAGAACTTATTAATATGTGCAAGTACATACGCATGCCTGCCGACTCTCGTGGTTTGCCGAGCAATGCCGTAAATCTCCCGAAAAACAGCGCTAGCACCACCATGAAAAGAAACTCACGGGGTCCTTTTGCATTTGCAAGGGGCGTAGCCAGGCGGGGAGAGGGTTGAAACCACTCCCCCCCCCCGAAAATTTTCAATTTTGCATGTGTAGAAATACACGAACACATACAAAAGCCCGCACGAACATCCCCGAAAAAAATTTCTGG